>NC_092072.1:13411001-13628501 GCF_039877785.1 Chaetodon trifascialis | reverse complement strand
TGAGTGCGTGTGCGAGGACGGTTGGGCAGGGGATAGCTGCAGCTGTCCCACCTCCACAGCAACCTGCCAATCAGCCAACGGCTTGCTTTGCAGCGGGCGGGGCAGGTGTGAGTGCGGAAAGTGTGTGTGTGACGACCCCCGACACTCTGGAGACTTCTGCGAGAGATGCCCTGTTTGCCAGAGCACCTGCCAATCGTACTGGTACTTGTCAGCTTCTGTTCACGACCACAAAGCATGATGGGAGCTCTGACAGGACTATGTGTGTTTGAGGCTGACACTGATGTGGTCTGTCTCTCTCTCTCTCTCTCTCTGTCAGGAAGTGTGTGGACTGCCACCTGTCTCACGGCCTCACACAAAAAGAGGGAGGACAGTGCAACAACACCTGCGCCCCATTGGTGGGCTACATGGATGATGTATCAGGTAAAAGGCAGTTTAGCCAATAGAATCAGCTCTGCTTGTGGAAATGAGGAAAGTCGATGCTGGAAAGGGGCTGTGATTGGTCCAGATGTGTTTAATTCACTGTAGAGTCTCCATGTCAGCTTCATGGTCAAAGAGATGCAGCTTCTCATTTGCCTGAGTAGTTTAAAGAGTAACTTAACACCAGGTTGTAAAGCAGCAGATCACTGGCTGTTTGCACCTCTGACCACACCCAACCAAGGTGTCACAGTGCAGACAGGCCCTGGCATACAGTGGCATACCACAGGAGGGCAGCAAAAACAAGATTTTCAGCTGGTGTTTAGTTGCTCTTTAAAGGTATACAATGCAAGATGTTCCTAAAACACAGTGTAGACATTTGGGGATGTTTCTGGGCTGCAGCCTTGGGGCAGTGGGTGTGTAGCCTCCAGCCAGGTCGAGGCTTTATGAAAAGGTTGCACAAAGCAGCACACATACAAGAGAAGGCTACAAAAAGGGCAGACACGGCCCAGTGCACTGTCCTTTTAGCTATGTTTTGGTGTCCACCAACTCTTGAAAACCATATCTGAATGAATACACTGAAGACAACTGCCTGCTGCAGCTGGAAACATGTAGATGAGAAAAGCAAAACTATGAGCTAAAGAGATAAACAGGCTCTGTGGAGCTGAGGGCAGCTGCAGCGATGGGTGATAATATTGTGGATTTGTGACTACCTGCAGCACCTTTCATGTTTCTTGCTGTAATCTGATCCATTGTGTCAGTGGTATCAAAATATTGATCAGCGCAGCTTTCAGCAGCTTTCTTGTAACGCTACTCTCATTGATTCTTTTGTTTTTAGAAGTCCTGGAGGATTTTCACTGGGGTTGGGAGCTTAACATGTCTGCACTGAATAACATCTCACTACAGCTCTCTGTCTCTCCATTTTCAGGTCAAGCAGGGGAGATGTGGATTCAGTGTATGTACATCAGCAAGGACAGCTGTCGCTATCGGTTTCAAACAAGCTCACAGTCTGGTCAGACCCAGCTTCACATTAGCACAAGACCAGGTATAATGGCAATACACACACACACACACACACACACACACACACACACACACACACACACACACACACACACACACACACACACACACACACACACACACACACACACACACACATGCCTTACTTCGAGGTCACTTCCGTTGCTACTATTGCACTACTGCACCCTGGTGTATTTGAGTCAGCAAGCTTGCTGTCAGTGTTACAGCTGTATTTTACATTTCCCCTCAGTTCCCAGCTCACTTTCTTGATTTTCACAGCTATACACACGCAAGCACACACGCACACATAAATAATTTAAAACCCACTAGTTCACACATGCCCTGGGTTACATACACACACACACACACACACAGCACATCCAAGTGTTACAGTTCATCCCCGCCTTCCCGATTTCTGGAACAGCGCTCCTCATTGTGCGTGTCCCCCCCCCCCACCCCCCAAATCTCCCCCTACCCCCTCACCCCCCTCTCCACCCGAAGGGACACTCTCTTCCTGCTCACGCCCACTCCTCCCGGGTGCAGCAGGAGCCAGGTCTCCATGGTAACCTAGTTACAAAATGTCAGTGCACTCTTTGGGTTCTTTGTGCTGAATGACGAGCCCGTCATCCGCACATGCTCCCCAGCAGACACACAGCCAGCTGACTATTCAGCACAGCACCGCTGGCACAGCTGCCACTGAACGAGTGTGTTTATGTGCAAAGTAATTAAGTACATTTACTAGAGTACTGTGCCTAAGTACAATTTTGAGGTATTTGTACTTTACTCTCTCTACATTTATTAGGCAGCTGGAGTTACTGGTTACAGGACATAAAGTAGATGAAGCAGGGCCCACTGTGAGCGGCTTCACCTGCTGCCAAATACTACTTAAACATTGATGTATCAGTATCAGGATAATGTAATATTTACTAACATATCACTCACTGGGACATTTTGTCTACAGAAAACGGATGCACATGATACACAAAAGTTCATTCTGATGTGTTATTTCTGTACCTTTACTTAAGTAAGATTTTGTATGAAGGATTTTGACCCGTAATTGAGTGTTTTTATATTATTTTTCTGTTTTTTCTCCTATATATATTCTTCTTTTGTCCCTATTAGCACTGTTTAGCATTGTTTTCTTTCTTCTACGTGGTTTAGATTGTCCTCTTTAATTTATATACAACCACTGCCTTGTTTTACTAATTATACTGTTTACTTATTTATCATATCGTGCCTTATTTACTGATGCTGATACTGAGGGTAACAAATGAGCTTTCTTTTACTATTGCTCTATGCCCTTTGCTGCTGTAATACTGCAAATTTCCCATCTGAGGGATTGATAAAGGATTATCTTATGTTATCTTATCTTATGTTATCTCATCTTGTAGGATCTGAATACTTATTTCCACCATGCTGCTCTTGTGCGCCTGTCTTTGTGAGGACCAGTTTGAATTTTAGACCTTGAGAGTGAGGACGTTTTTGGAAATGAGGGACCGATTGATCTGTCCTTTCATCTTTAAAGGGGCGTTTGGGGATTAAGACTTGGTTTTAAAGCTTTAAGTTAGGATTGGATTAAGATGAGGGCTGGGGTTAGGCATATAGTCGAGATGGTTACTGTTGAAGGAGGTAGGGGGCTGGGGTGCAAGGCTCCTCACGAGTGTAGAAATAGAAACTACAGAAGTGTTTTTTCTGTAGACAGCGTCATGAGGAGTCTCTGCACCTGCAACTTTATGCCTCTCTGATTCCATATTTTAGCGTGTACTTGAGTGTACAGTGTGTAATTCTCTTATCTGAGCTTTTTGCCCGTCACAGTGAACGGAAGCCTGCCCCAGTTCTCCACAGTGAAACCTTATTCTTGTGTTCACAGAGTGCGCCAGCAGCAGTCGGCTGGTAGGAACATTCCTGAGTGTGTGTGCTCTGACGGTGCTGTGCGGCCTGGTGGTGGTGGCCGTGTCGCGGCTGCTGCTGCAGAAGAGAGTCAGGTCACAAGGGGGCGCTGCTGAAGACGGAGGCTACCACTGCACTGGAAAGGTTAGCTTTCAAAAGTCAAATACGCTGGAGGCGATCGTTTGCGCAGCATGGTTTTAATCAAGGGGAGGCTGTCGTGTCCCTGGAGCCCTCACAAGCATTAGGGACCCCTTAAGTCTTTGGGATATTTTTGTTCATGTGTACTGTCCGCTGAAACAAGGAGTGAGAAACTTGAGCCTGCTGTTAGAGGTACAGCTGTATTTTACATTTCCTCCCAACTCCCAGCTCAACATCTACAATGTCCAGATTTGTGACCTTACTATGATGTACAGCACCATCGAGTAGAAGGGAATTTCAACAGCGGGGACTTCCTGGAGATATGTGTGCCTAAAGTGGTTTGGATCACTTATAAGTGTTTGGACACCCCTCATTTGTTGTTCATCATTTGCCATAGATCGTCTTAATAACACTGCAGATTATAGATTGTGTAAAAACGGATGCATCTGTTTGGCATTTGAATTCTTACATAGGAAACAGTCCCCCGTTGAGGCTGCAGGTGTAACATTATACCCTCAGGGGAAATCTGACACATATTATATTAACTGGGAGCCTTGTAAGTGTTGTAAAGCTGAAATCCACTTTATGAAATCCACCTAAATGGAGCTGCTGATATTAAAGGGCCACTCCACTGATTTAATAAGTCAAAGCTAATTTAATAGTCACAGATACAACAACATAGCCTGTGAGAACAGTTGCATAACGTCATCTGTGGCTCTGGAGGAGCTTCATCAAGTCAGGCGATTACCCAAGTGACATCACCTGAGCAAGCTTGGCTTGAACAACACATTTTAAACAGAACATTTAATGGATATGGTGTTAATATTGTCAGTGCACAGTATATTTAACCCTCACATGACTAACTCTGCAATTACACATCATCTTTTTCCATCTCCACCATCCATCCCTCATAACATGAACACTGCTTCACCAAACCATGCTGTTGAGTTGCATTGTGGGAAGTGTAGGACCAAGTCTGTGACTGACTGCATTTTTCTGCCCTCCTTCAGGACCTGTCATACATCCCCACAACCAATGAGAAGACAGTCACCTACAGGAGGGACCGTCCGCCTGACCACCCCGTGGAGATGCACATCCAGGTTCCCAAGATGCACCTTGGTGACCCCTGGCAGTACTAGGCAGAGGTCAAAGGTCAAGGCCAGAGGGAAGTTAGAAGAGACATATAGAAGGAGAGTCGACTAAAGGCTTCTTTTCTGCCTTTTAACCTTCATGAAACTTTCACCAGCTGTATGCGGAGACTCTGATAATGATAAACTTAACTATGAAACCTCTGTGGGATGACATCACATCACAACCTGACCAAACACAAACAGGCTGTGTGACTAATGTGGCCAGTACCCTGGAAATCGAGATGAAACAAAGAGCACAAATACCCCACCTCTTCTTCCTCTGTAGCAGCAGGGAGGCTGCTTCTTCCACAGGGTAAAGGGTGATCATTCCTCGCTTTTTAGCCATGCAGCGATTACTGCTCTAACTTATGGTTGTGTATGTGTGTGTGAGAGAGTGCGTGGTGCAGGTAGATGCATTCATGCTCTATCTAGGCTTTCTATTTATGATTTTATAGTAAAAACACTACATGTTTTAGGTTTATGTGATTGTGTGACACTCCAACTGTGCTATCTCCCTGCCTTAGTCTGCCCCCGTGTGGCCAGTTTATGGTATGGCAAGTTTTTCTCCATTACTGACCTCAGCTGTATTCCCTTTGGATTTAATTCTTGAAGCACGCCAATGACTTTGAATGCCTTTTTATTTTTATTTTTTAAGTGAATCAGATTTCCAGTCATTTGTGGCGTACCTTGTCTTCTCGTGTTTTTCATTTCTTTGTTGCATTTTGTTTTTGTTAAACGATCAACTGCGTTGCAAATTAGTGTTACTTTATGGCATTTTTCCATCGTGATAAGTGAGAATATAGTTTCATATGATTGTCAGTTGTTGATAATCTGATTAGACTTGCACTAGAACAACTGTTTTGCATTATACTACTGAAAACCGAGGCCGGCAGGGGAGCTGCACTGGTGGGCTTGAAATGATTATATGTTGGGCATTAGAAGGCATCGTAAGAGCATCTGAAGCTAATGTAACAAATCGCACAACACTGGAATAACAATGGACTGAAAATTCATATTTAAAAAAGACACATACTGATCATTAACCTGCAACTGTATCATCAAACGCCTGCGCCTGTGGCCTCTATAACAGAGAGAGAACCAGAACTCTGTCTGCATGTATCTGCTCATCATCCCAGAGCCATAAATACCCAAACTGGCAAGTTTAGACTCTGAGACCAGCTCCTGTACAAAGGTACAAATCAGCTCTGAAGGCACGAAGATCAGAGGTGGAAATCCACCTCATTCAGTGCCAGTTGCATGGCATCTTGTGAGACTTTTGCTTGCCCAATCCTGTTCCTCTTTTTGAACTGTATTTAACACAATATTGTTTACAGCAATACCTGCTCCATTTTACTGTGAGTCAGGAACACTAATTATTATTTATTGTGATTTTTTTTCCTTTTTATTTATGTTAATTGTTCTATTTTATGATAAGGCTACTTGAGTTCCAGGTAGTGGGTACTGTTTGTGTTCATGAGGAGCGGTCTCTTTCTCTAATCATGAGAATAATTCAGCAATAAGGTAATAATCATCTCATCTAACCGGGCACTGAGTTCGGGGTAACAACAGCACTTTTCTGTGTAGTTTTGCTGCCAATTAATGTGACTAGTTGTGTAGCATGAATATTTTCATCAAAATAAAATGTGCAAGATTTTTTAAAAATCATTTCTTGAGTTCTTATGCTTTTTCTGTGTTAACGGGTTTACAGTTGTATTTCAATTCAAATTTCTAATGTTAGTTTATATATTTAATGTTAGTATGTATGTATATTACATTTTCAATACATTTTATTACTAAAGCAGTCCTAAATGAAGTCTTTTCCAAGCTAGTCTGTTATTTTTTATGTATATGTAGCCATAGTCTTATCATTGGTTTTGCGTCAATCTGACAAAAGAAATATTTTTATTTATTTATTTATTTTTTATGCAACAAACTGTATAAACTGAACACTAGGTGGAGATGCACACAAAGACAACCGTGTTCCGATCACTGCAAATGCTTGAAGCAACAGGTAGTTACAGAAAGTGTGCAAAATACAGAGTTTGATTAATTAAACCGTGTAGGACAAAGATCATTTCAATACTTTGATCAGACAAATTCAATTTTCGCAAGACTGCCGCAAACTTAAAGCCACAACCGAAGTACCACTCAAAGTCATTTATTTTATTTCATGGCGCACATCTGTATTAACAATGTCTGTTCTGATGTAAATCTGGGCTCACATTAAAAATTAATTCAGTAAATTCTAACAGTCAATTTAAGGAAATCGCTAAATTAACAAACATTTCAGGTGCCCGATGAAACAGAGTATGATTTATTCTGGTTATTCTGGATTAATTCGTATTTTATCCAGGTTTAGAATAGTCATGATAGATATTACCTTGTAGTTATATACTGTTTTATATTTGAAGTCATCAAATAAATTACTTAATCATAAATTATGTAGAATAACTGCTTAGGATAAATCAAACGCCTTATTATTAACGACTTACAGTGGAGATGCATCAGAACGATTTAGTCTTGTAAACCAGTCATATTTTAAAATAACCTATGGCAATATGGCGCAACTTTAAATTAAAATCAATCGCGATGATGTCAAGAAAATAACCCACAGAATGATATGGCGGCCTACTTGTTTAATTCTAAACAAAAATGACTGTTTGCATAAATTAGGCGCATGTAACACGTCTTCAAATAACACAAGTCTGATCAACTGTAGAGTAAAAATTTATTTTAAAAGAAGGCAACAAATAACATAGATGAGGTAAGGACACAGTGTTCATCCACAGCTGAGGTTCATCATAAAGTGCCATTTCAGTTTAAAAGTGTCCAAGAAAACACACTCCACACAGGCTGGTACAGTGTCAGCAATGCCCACGTGTGGCGTTGTTAGTGTTCAGTGTTGTAAATTATTCCACCGCACTCTGTCCCTTGGTGGTCTGGGGGACTCCCTCACGCACGTGAAGCCCGGGTGACTGGCTCGGGCTACCAGACAGGCTATTGTCCGTGTCGCTGTTCCCCTTGCCGAGTCCTGGATCCCCGACATCCTCTGAGCCATCCGCGCCGTGCGTCCTCGCGTGTTTGCTGAGGTGGTCGGAGCGCATGAAGCGTTTGTGGCACACGGAGCACTCGAATCGTTTCTCCCCGGTGTGCGTGCGCAAATGCCGCTGGAGCTCGTCGGAGCGCGTGAAGCGTTTCCCGCAGAAGAGCCAGTTGCAGACAAACGGCCTCTCCCCTGTGTGCCAGCGCAGGTGAGCCTTCAGGTGAGAGGTTTTGCCGTAAACTTTACCACAGCCCGGTATGTGGCAGCTGTGCAAGCCCCTCCGCCGCGGACTCGTGCCCCCCTGGCCAAGGCTCTCCGCCTCCTGGCAGTTCGGGCAGTCGCACGTGGCTCTGCCAGAGTACCGCCGCGACGAGGAGCGGGAAGATGCGGGCAGGGAAACGATGGGGTTTCCTGTCAGCGCAGGTGCGCCCGTCGTCGTAGACTCTGTGTATGGAGCATGGACAGGAGGTCTAAAGCCGTCAAACAGGTGCTGCGTGGTGGGGAGCAGGTGCTGAGAGGCACCGGGGCCGAAGGCGGGGCTGTAGTCACTGCTGTAGCCGCTCAGAGGAGAGGACATCCCGGCCGGGCTCTGTGCGTCAACCCAGTTGGTCCCCATGTCCCACCAAGCCGTGGTTCCGTTGCTGACATCTCCCACTGGCTTGAACAGTGACTCATAGGGATGCGTGTGCATCCTCGGATATACCCCAGCTAACCCTTCCACTGAGGAGGGGAATTTGGTCAGAAACACAGACCGCTGTGCGTGAGCGGGATCGGGGACAGTGTTGTCTGAGGACACAGCGGTCTGGTACATCGAATAATCACTTCCAAAATGAGAGTTGGCAGTGGTCACCGAGAAAGCGCTGGAAGTCTCCGTTAATCCGGTGCAGTTACTCCTGGAGTTTCCAGAGGGAACCCCGAGCGAGGTGAGGCAGGCACCCAGGCTGCTGGCTGCCGGGGCGCCCCCTCTCCATGGGCGGAAGCCCCCGACGAGCCCCGGTGCTCCATCGGACAGAGCGGGAGAGCACGAAGAGCTGGGGTCACCGATTCTGCTGCAGGTGGCGGCCAGCATGGCCAGCGGTGTGCTGCCTAGCCGGGGCTCCTCCTGTGGGGAAAACAGGGCCGTCACTCCAGAGTCATGGCAAAATATGGCGTGCGTAAAGACGCGCAAAGCACAAATATCCTGTAAATCTAGTGTGTTAGTCACCTGCTCGCAGATTCAAGTCATGCATTAATAATGTGAGCTTTAAAAACAATGCGCCTCTGGCGTGGATCAGTCGGAGACAATGGAGGGGGGTGTCCAACAGCACCGACACTACGGCAGGTAAACTTTTTCCAAAATACTTAACCGTCATTACAGGAATCACGTTGTAGTGAGAGGGTTTCTAAAATTAAAGAAAGCACCTTCCTTTCACCTTACAAGCATGCACTTCTAATCTAACATATTGTCACTTTATTATGACATTATTATGGGAATATTGGTTATTACAGCAACTGCGCAGAAGATAAAATACATCAGTCTGAAGTTAATTGTGTTGCCTGAATACGACAGACACACCGAATGAACACCCTGCATGGATATTATAACCATATTACACCGATATTTTAGCAACATCTTGGAAAAAAAATGTCTTCGCAAACACATAGAAAGGCAAACTTACCCCTAGCAGTGTAGCAGCCATGGTTTTTGCTGTGATATCTTTGGCTGACCGTGTGTGTCCGTGTGTGTGCGCTCGCGGTGACTGCATGCAATGAGTCTGTTTCCCCTCCGACTGCTTTTCTAGTTGTAGCTTCTTCCTCGCTTTGAAGTGCCGCTGAGAGCCCGAAGACCAATCAGACACCAGCCTCAGACCGTCTCCTAACATTTGCGCTCGAGGTCGTCGTAAATTTTGTCCGTGAGGTCTCGCGAGCGGCGCGCTCACTCCAAATTACAAGTGAGACACAATAAAGTAAAAGAGAAGAAATTCGGTGGAGCTGTTTGACCAGAACGATGCTGGTTAATCAGAAAACTGGACTAAATGGACACCAGTAAGCACCAGTGGCTTCTCTATTACCCTCCGTTATGTGGCTGAGCACGTGAATGTCATCATTAGGTTAATAAATAAGGCAGCAGTTATTATCAAGTATTTATTAATTTATGCCAGCAACTTATTTGCATTATGAACCAGGCAAAATGCAGGTCCACCAGGGGCCAAAGCACTGTGGTAATTAATTAAATAACATAAATAACAAAAAAGATGACGTTTGAAGAACTCTTTCCAGATTCAGGGGCCAGTTTAAACAAATGAGTGTCAGTGTGTTTTTAGGTGCACGTAAACACTTAAAGATATTGAATGGTTAAAGCCACCTGGCCTGATGTGTCAGACGGAAAAGCTTCGTTTCAGCGACACATCCTGAAGTTGTTTTTACTGATGCTGTGAAGCCACGCAGAGGGAGAGGCTGATGAATGAGAGGCTGGCCCGGTCCGTCCCATCCTGTCCCTGGGGCGTTTCCAGTCAGCCCTGGGGGAGGGAGGGGAGGACACCACCACTGCCTCCGCAATTTCATCTCTTTCAACGCGAAACAAACGTCGGCTTTCAAAAAAAAAAAAAAAAAAAAAAGACTGTGCCTTTAACAGTTAGTCATTTAAACGCACGTCAGAATCAGACTGTTTACACTGTGAGGAACATAAACAGGTAAACAGGTAACCCTCCTCTTAAATCATGAGTGGTTAACCAATATGATGATGCACACCCTGGAAATAATCCAGAATGATCCTCAGCCTCTTAATATATGAGCAAAACCACAGAGGGAGCACTTCATTTGAATTTCAAATTTAATAAAACAGCACGGTTTAATCCATTTCCTTCATTTGTTTGGTATTAACTGCTTCCCTGCCCTTTCTTCATCGCTCTTGTTCTATGACCAGCCTGAATGAAGTCAGCTGGACACACATAGACAGAAAAGTTAATCACATTCCTCATCCAACACACACACACACACACACACACACACACACACACACACACACACACACACACACACACACACACACACACACACACACAGCACCACAAAGTTCACACCTGATTGATAGCAAGTGATAATAATGATGTTAAGACAAACTGTTCACTTCTTCTGTGTTTTTCATATTGTCTTTTCTTTAAAAATGCTTTAGGAGATATTTTTTAAATTGTATAAAGATGGGTAAGTGTAGGTTAGTATGATTACAAATATATATATATATATTACTTTTGACAAACTGACATCTCTGAAATTCAGTCTTTAATTCCACGTAGCCAAGTGAGAAGCTAAAATAAGTTACAATGGAGGAGAAAAAAACAGCTTAACTCATGCTAAAGCTAATTAGCTCAGTAAATTTCAGAATAGATGCTATCTAAGCTTTTGACTTTGGTGGAATGCATAAGATTTGCTGTGGTTAAGATACCTTTAAATTGCACATTTAAATGTATCAGGTTGTAAATTAATTTATTGTATTAATTTCAGTATCAATATTAGATGATCAGACAGATGTAACAAAACACAGATAGCCCACATTATAACTATGGGCTTAAATTATCAAGACAAAGTTTTTCCTCAAACAAGCTGAAAGAACATTTTGTTTATAAATATTTCATTTTCCACTTGCATGCTATTTTATCATATTACAAATTATCACAGAGTGCAGTATCTGCATTGTGTGGTATTAGTGTAGGAGGTAACAAAAAAGAAAGCATTATAACCTTTATACGTGTCACACAGTTTGCCATCCAGCTGGAAAACTCCTTTCACTCAGCTTTACTGCGTCTGTAGTAGCTGCTCTGTGCATTTCCATACCAGCGCTGTTCACTGTAGGCTTGTTATTACTCTTTCTATGAGTTTTTGGATTTTTAAAAGCCAGTTATGAGAATTCCTTATGACAAAATCCCGTTAAAAAGTGGTTCATCACAAATCTATTTGGGTGTAATTTTGGGAGGCCCTACACACTAACACACACCTCCCAGTGGAGAGGACAAAATCACAGGGTCCCACGCTGCTGGGCCCTGCTTTCCCCCACAGCCTGAGGCATGGCCGTATGCACCGGGGGAGTTTACAGTAGGCCATCTTGCCATCCTCATGAGCCACCCAAACAGCTGTCCCTCTTTTAGATGCATTCTTTTCCCACACTGAAAGTGTGTGTGTATGTGTGTCTGTGTGTGCCTTAAAGGCCCCCAATGAAACCCTGTCTGAGCCCCAACCTGTTCCTTTAGCGATGATAATGACCACATTATCACGCGCCATCGAACGTCAACAAAAAAAGATTGTCGTGTGCTTTCTACTCACTTTGTGAGCGCTGAGACAGAAAAAGCAGAGAGAAAGGAGTGAAATAGAGAACTGGCACTTCTCGGGGAGAGGGATGGGTGAAGTATTTTATTTCTCCTTGGTGTTTTCCTGAACTCCTCTTTTGTTGGTGGAGCACAGTCGCAGTGATCCAGAGGGCAGGGCGGCCATCTTGGTCAGCTGCCCTGCTGAGACAATTAGCAGGAGAATCAGAGAGTCAAAAGACAAGCTGCTAAACATGACACAAAAAATATTCATCACAACCAGGGGGTAGGCCAATCAATGTGTGGAAAAGAAAGGGGGGAAAGCATAGGTGGCAGACTCTGCACTGCCCTGTGGTGCGTTTGTGACAGTGATGTGAGGATTCATGCTTCATCTTATGAGAGCTCAAACTCTGAAAGTGAATTTCATGTGCTCTAAAACTCACTGAAACTCTGCGTCTGTGTAGCTTTACGACCCTCTTGTTCCTTTTTTCCACTTTCATTCTGATGTTCAATAAATATTATGAGGCATCTAAGGACAGGATCTCTTCCTCTCTTATCTGCGTTTGCTTGAAACGTTGGTGATCTAACAATGTAATCTTTTGAACATCTGTATCTTTAGAGATGTACAGATATATGTTTATTCCAAACCTCAAAATATGGTGTGTTTCCTTGCCTAGTTGTTTATTTCACATTGTGTGATTGAGGTGTGTTTTAACATATGCCACAAACAGTGTTAAACTATTTCTGTAGCCTGGCACAAAACCAGAAATCATAAAATGTACAATGTAAAATGTCCTGAAAATAAAAAGGACTAGAGGAAAACATGTTTTGAGTCTGTTTGTTTACCACCACAGCTCTTTCCACAGAGGAGCATCTCTGACTGACTTGCCTGAATTTGTCTTTTGATGCCCTTTAAACTCAACCACTAAAACAAATTGAGAGGGAAAAAGTCATCCAGGTGAGCCGTGTGCCAGGATGTGCCTGGAGCAGCTCCTCCTTGGCTTCCTGTAATTACTGCGTGGAAAGGGCACGTCCGCCGTCTGTCAGCACGGGGCTGATGGACGACTATGGCAGCCAAGCAAGGAGAGCGTGTTCGGGTTGCTGCGATTAAAACTTTCACATAAGCGATTTACAAGATCCTCTTTCCTTCTCCAATTATGATGGATCAATAAGTACTGAAACCCTTCTTTTTCACACGCAAACACATAAACTCACTTCTGTGTACATCTCTACATGTGTTTTGATATGTGCATCATCTGCA
Source organism: Chaetodon trifascialis (assembly GCF_039877785.1). Classification (NCBI taxonomy): domain Eukaryota; kingdom Metazoa; phylum Chordata; class Actinopteri; order Chaetodontiformes; family Chaetodontidae; genus Chaetodon; species Chaetodon trifascialis. The sequence continues at coordinate 13,615,322 of NC_092072.1, read as the reverse complement.
CTCTGCCTTGAGAGTTACTCTAAAACCACCTCAAATGAACTTTATTAGCATGTTGAGATGAAATTGTTTCAAAGACACAATGGCGGAGGAAGAATTCAGATACTTAGCTTAAGTAAAAATACTAACACAACTCTTTCAAAATACTTTGTTACGAGGTAAAGTCCGGTATTGAAAATATTACTCAAGTTAAAGCATGTATGTATGTCCTTAAAGTATTAAAGGTAAAGGTATTCAAAGCATAAAAATGTCCCTTGTGACTGTTATAATGGATTGATTACTATTTGTCAAACATTTATGTAAACACAGGATTTTAGTGTTGTAGCTGGTTGAGGTGGAACTCATTTTGGACCAGTATGTATGAGACGGCAAATAAATGACTATTTTCATTATGGATTTTTCCATTATTTGATTGATTATTTGGTTTGAAAAAAGCCTGAAAATAGTGAGAAATGCTATCACAATTACACAGGGCCCAAAGCCACACCTTCACCACCGAAAATCATTTTTAAACACATCAGTTATTTAACTTAAAGGAAACACAGCAAATCCTCACATTTGGGAAGTTGGAACCATGAAATGTTTTTTCAAAGAAAAATAGTTGCCAATTAATTTTCTGTCAATCAACTCATTGTTTCAGCTGTACTTGTATTGCTGCTGGTTAGTTTGATCTTTCATGAAGAATCAAATTTAGTTTAGGATGAAAACAGTTTCATCTATAAAGTAACTAGTAAATAAAGCCGTCACATAAATGTTGTTTAATAAAAAGTGCAAGAAAAAACGCAATGTAACAAGTTCATATGTGCAGTACTTGAGCAAACAAGTAACTCATAAACTCATTTGTGTGTGAGTGTGAGTGTGAGTGTGTGTGGGTGTGGGTGTGATGCGCACACATGCAGGGGTCAGAGAGGGCACGTGTCATCAGTGTATCTATGCAGCAGACAGAGGGAGTCCTGGCCAATGTAATTACACCGTTGAAGCGCTTCATTCACATTCATGTATACAGCACATTTACATACACCAGCAGACACTCTCATTCATGAAATGAGAGGATGGATTCATGGGTTTGTCGGGCGCAAGTTTGGGCTGAAGGTGAATTGAAATTGCACTTTATGAGTAGCATCTCTCTCTCTCTTTGTTCCACACAAACACACACACACACACACACTTAGGTTAGGGTTGATGGATGCCTGCGGTTTGTCAAGTCATACATCACAGAGGTCATTTAACCTGCCAACACATCTGCTGTCTCTGCCCTCAGAAAGAGAGGAAGAGGTGGGGAGCGAAGAGAGATTTATAAAGGCGAGGGGGAGAATTATGCAGGCTGGGAGAGAATGAGACTGTGATTAGTAACTGGAGTGGATGAAAAGCTTTAATTCTGTCTCTCACTCACACACACGCACGCACACGCACGCACACGCACGCACACGCACGCACACGCACGCACACGCACGCACACGCACACAAAGTGGTATCTTTTTAACAAGCGCCTTCACCAAAGCTGCTTGCGTTATGAGTTTCTCTGCTCCTCCATCAACTTTCGTCATGTCTCTCTTAACTACTGACAATAAAGTTGCTGATTTATGCTGAGCAGCCCTTCTGAGTGCCAAGATATTAATGAGATGCATCTGAAGGAGGAGTCCGCATTGATTTCCTCAAATGCTGTTGTGACGTTTGTGGGGTGGCTTTATCTCAGACAGTTCAAACAGAGCGTGTGTGTTGATTGCAGATCAATAGTTTTTACCCACTCGCACTGCACCCTGTTGATTTATCATAGCTGCCTCCTAGACAGTTTTAGAGAGTCTTTTCCTAAACCTGCAGTTGTCATGAGATCTCCGCTGAAATGAGGAATATTCTACTTTTATTCATGAAAGCAGAAAGAGAGAGCACAGATCCAGACTCTGGCTTTAAATCTTACTCTTCCTTGTCACTGTGACGTCCGTCCTGTCACCTGCATTTTTCACACAATGATCATTAGTTTGCAGAAACGCACAATTTTTCTTTTCACACACATTCGACTCCCTCCTTCTATTTACCTTGCTCCTCTCGTTCTCCTCTTTCTCTGTGTTTTACAATCAGTCAGCCTTTACCAGTATCTGCTCTGGTCACCACAGCTGACATTTTCATGGCAGAAGACCTGCATGACAAAAACACACTTTATAGGATTTGAATACTTTTACTGTAGTAATAACTTACAAGTTAAGAGAGCTAAAACTGGTATGTTCCTTAACAGCTCATTGTGGGATTCGTGAAGATGTCTTATGTGACTTCTTGGAGTCTTGTCATCATTGTCAGGGTGCCAGGCAACCAGCAGACACATTAAGATGTCACTGCTCTGAGCCAAGAAAAATTCAGGCACATCACATCCCGTAAAACCACAATAGTTGTATTTATACTTTGTTTATTACACTGAACAAACAGTCAGACTTGCTATTTCCTCCTGTTTCAAGTGTTTATGCTAAACTAAGCTAACCAGCTGCTGACTGTCGCCTTACATTTAACAGACAAATATGAGAGTGTTGCACACCCCCATTGGAAGTGAACCCTTCAGTTCTTCTTCTTCGTTGAACCTATTTGAGTTCTCCTGTACGGCACAGATGAACAGAGGGACCAGCAGCCCTCTTTCATGCAGCATGTGCTGACTGTCAGAGGGGTTAACACGATAAATAGGAGGGATGTGGCATTTAAAGTCTGTTATTATGGTCCATTTGCCACAGCTGGCTGTGACACACAGATTCAGTCATATCTAACACACACACACACACACACACACACACAGACAAACAAACATCACCATTTCCGAATTACACACACTCGAATAGCAGCCTGTTTAGCTCACCAGGGAGGAAGGGTGAGGAGAGGGAGAGGAGAAGAAGATCAGGGTGAAGGGGTGAAGACATAAGGACAGAAAGGCTGCTGATTCCACACGTCACACATGTTTCTCTTATCTCTTTTAAAGCTTCTGCATGACTTTTTGTCCTAGACTGAAGTTGGTGATGTTCCTCAGCATCACCACACTCACTCTCACGTACACAAACTTGCTCTCGCTCTCTCCTTGATTAAATCCTGCTCTGGCCGTGATCTTTCTTCTCTTCACCAATAACACTGTTCATCCCTCTTTCTGCTCCTCACCAACACACACACGATGACACACACACACACACACACACACACACACACACACACACACACACACACACACACACACACACACACACACACACACACACACACACACACACACAAACACACACACTTCTCAGACAAGAAGATTAATTTACTCTTGTTCATTTTTCAAGTTCTGCGTCTTGCCTGTTTTTCACGTGTAGCTGAATGTGTGTGTGTGTGTGTGTGTGTGTGTGTGTGTGTGTGTGTGTGTGTGTGTGTGTGTGTGTGTGTGTCCACTGATTGATGCGTAGAAGCCCAGGAGCATAATCACGCACTTCCAGACGTCATTTTTCACTTTCAGTCTTGATGGATGGACTTGATGCATCTGATCACTGCTACCTCAGCGCGGGGGGTCTAGGTCATCTTCGAGATGTGTGTGAACGTGTGTGTGTGCTTATGTGTCTTATTGGCCAGCAGTCCATCTGTCTGTCTGAGGTGAGTAGTGATTGAGTGGACTCTCCCATCCCCACCAGAGGGCCTGTTTGAGGGGTCTCTTCTCCCCTCGCTACCCCAAGGACAAAAAGCCACGGCAGCCCACTGTGTGTGGCTTTAAGTGTGCAGGTGGGATTTTTTTTAAAGGGAAGTTCCACTATCTGTCAGCCAGGGTTTAACTCTTATACTTGGTCATCATAATGTAAAGTCCCCCCCCCAAAAAAAATCCCTCGCTGTTGTCCCAACTCTTCAGCCACCGCTTTAGTGACATTTAGGCTCTAACACAAGTACGACAATACTAACCGCCATCAATGCTGACATGTAAACTGACACTTCAGCTGTTTTAAGTGGAACACAACACATAATTACCACCAGCACTTCCACTTCAACCACATCAACAACTATTTTCACAGTTTACACAACAACTGGCAATTCAGCTACTTTCAGCACATAACTCTTATATAGTGTAATGTATTCTGTATAGTAAAATATACAGAATATATTTCAATATATATCATTATATATAATATATAGATATGTGTGTGTGTGTGGTAATAGGATTTTTAGTCACATACATGTCTGTTCTACTTTCTAATTCCCAGTGTGATCTTATACAACATGTCACCTGCAAATATGTACCATGCACAATGTTTCAAATGCTTGAAATAATCAGAATTTTCAGACATTTTAAAGGGTTTAAATGTTTCCGCTGCAATTTGAATGTTAAGAGCCTTTTAGACTTTTAGTTTTCTACTGTGAATAGGGTTACCATGACTCATTCTATGTGAACCGAAGCATTTTTAGCACAAAACCATGCAGTAACACCCAGCCATGCGCATACATATGCATACAGATAGATACATACGACACACAGACACGCACACCATTCATGCTACGTTCCTGGTTAACTAGTGCCCCTCCCACTCATTGCGCTTCACCTCGCCACAAAGCATGCCATAAAATTTGGGGGCTGCGGGAGCAGAAAGGGAGTGGGGGTTACGGAAAGCACTGAGAGATGGCTTGATGTTAAATTGACTGGAAAAAAGCTGCTTGCTTTTTCATGCTAATTGCCATGCAACAAATTGTTAATTTATTCCACAAAGAAATGCAAAACACCCCCACGTTTGGCTGAAAATGTGCTCACTTTATCAGGCGAACTTCAATCAAACATGTTATCTGTGCATGTTACACCCTCACCACCTCTGCACATGCAATGCTACCGGTCATCGGTCAGGTTAAAGTGGACGGATGCAAGAAACAGGTTCGAGAAAAGAATGCAGGTCAATACACATCCTCTGCTCTCCTTCACTCAGCCCTCTCTCTCTCACACACACACTCTTACACACATTCCTACACACTAAGGTTCAGGTGGTTTTGAAGTGATTTCATGGTTGCTGTTTTATTGATGGTTCCCGTCAAACATGAAACGCTTCTTTTCCCACCTAACCACACACACATGCACTGCCTCTGGGCTGTCATACACAGACAGCCAGAAACAAGGGCTTGGCGTCAGCCCTACCAGGCCCCAAGTCATGTCAAGTCCTGCACTGAACAACACACATACACATTTACACACTTATCTTGGATCTTTATGATGTGCTGCACCCTTCACTTAGCGCCGCTGTAAAGGTCTTCCTGAACTCATGCGAGAGCAGCGCCTTCAAAGAGGTGCATGCACGCACGCACAAACGCACAGCGAAGAGGCGCACAGACTTCTGAGCGGACTTAATCATTTCACATTTAGCTTCAAAGAGACTGTTTAAACACACGCTTGCACACTGTCTGAAAGCACAGCATGGGTCCCATCCTCTTTAATAGTCTTTCAATTCAGCTTTATTCTGCATCTTTGACTTCAGCTGCATTTGCGCTGTGAAATTATAACGGTGAAACAGTTGAGATAATGGAGAGCACATTTCTTTTTCGAAAGCATTTCTCAACAACTGCTGTGCATAACTGCCCCTCATGAACAAAGAGACGAGGTTTCAGTGTCTTGACCTATAAAACACATCACTGGGAATCTTGTTATTCTTGCAAAATACAGTTAAATGTTTGTTGGAAATTTGTTTTTACAACCTCTTATTCTGGAGTGTAAATATGCATTTTACTGCCATGTTTCAGAATCTGTCATCTTATATTTTCAACTACATTTAAATCTTGAGCTTAATGTATGATTTATGGGGTCACGGCTCAAGTCAGAGTTGAGTCTCAGTTCAAGGTTCTGTTCCTATCTTTCCTATAATGATGTTTCGCCTTACAGCATCTCATCTCCTGTCCTCAGGAGTTCTCTGTCATGACCTCTGAACCTCTCTAGAGGCTGACCGCAGGTTGACTTTTCCCTTCTCTTGGTGTATATGCACTAGTGGACTAAGGGGAGAGGCAAATAATCTGTTAAGTCCCCAACTCAACAAACAATCCCCAATTAACTGGTCTTTAGTCTGAAATTTGTCCCCTCAAGTAGAAACAGTCAGAAACACATTGTGGACAACCTAATGTCTCTAATGTCCTAAAGTGGATTGCAGGGGTATAAACTGGGATACAGTGATCTGCAACTTAAAATGAATGTGGGCCAGGGGCATAAATTGGGGGGCCAGTGGTCCTACTTCCGGCGCCTTCGCTCCCACCACACCCATTTCCAACTCAGCCTTCATTTTAATCTCAATTACACACCTGTGGAGTTTCATAACTGCATCTTGCACAACTGTGATGCTTTTGTGTTGACAAAGTCTGGCCACAAGCAGCCAGACATAGAGACACACACAAGCATTCACAACAGCCCCTGTGGTAGTTCCTGCTGTAATTGGTGTCTCCAGGATCACATTTTGTCGTCATGACACACACAAGCTCGCAAAGTTGTCGCCAGCTTACACATTCTGCACATTCTGGTCATTCAGGCTGAGGCTTTGAAGGCCTTTTCTGAGTCGCAGGAATTCTAATGATGTTCAGCTCTTGTTCTCACTTTTGGAACAAAGAGCTGCAGACGGAAAAGTAAACACTTTGAAAGTATTTGAAGTCCTTAAATTTGTGCACGCACACAAGTGAAAAGTAGCATTTCAACATGCAAATGGCCTATATATGTCATTCAAAGCCTTTGTCTTTTACCTAGTCAATATCTCACATTCACTCCTTACTGAATATGTCAATGATGAAGAGTTGCTGCAGTGCGAGGAAGTCTTAGTGTCTATTTGTACCTTAAATGCAACAAACGAGTGTTAAGTATGGATGGCAGGGCTGTAACGAACGAGCATAAAATCTGCTGATTAATCATTGGTTCATTGTTTGTCCAAAAAAGGTCAGAAAATACAAAAAAAAATTACATCACAACTTTCTAAAATCCATAATGAAATGGAGTAATGCTTTAGGTTGTGGCCCACAATGTACAGCACATTCCTTCCTAACATGTGAAGTTCAGGAATAAGGAGGTAACAATGTGGAGAATGATAGTTTTTTAACAACCGGCTACCTGTTCAACTATTACAGGGTACAGTATGACCTTCTGAGCAACAATTTAGAAGTCTGGGGGTGAAACAGTTGTGTTTTTATGTTGCAACATACAGACGTACAGGCAAAAGAGAACCGTCAGGAACACACTGCAGACCTGCACCCTATATGTTACTGTGTATGTTGTAAAGCAGGCCTACCTAGATGCCGATGTCAGATTCCTGAGAAGGTCCAAGTTTACAGTATGTGGATCGACAGTGTTGTTGCACAGAATGCTGCTCATTGTTGTACAGTATCCAGGAAGGGGAAAATCGTTTTTTTGATGAGGCTGTTGAGCCAGACTTTATGTCCTGTCGCAGTGTCAGTGTCACTAAGAGTAAAGGAAAGAAACATCACTGAAAGACTTCAATCAACATTAACATATCACATGACAAGCTACAGGTCATTTCATATTTTTCAAGCTCAGCATGTCTCTTCTAAATGTAAATGAACTTGTACCTACATTACATGTATGTATCAGTAAGCACTGCACTTGTACAATTAAACAGTCAAGCATTGCCTTCAGTTTTTTGTTCAGTACAACCAGTAATTTAAAACCCAAAGATGGAGTATTGACGATTAACCCAATAATTTCACGTTTAATGGAGCTTAAGGGACATCATACAGTTCATGTTCACAGGTAAAGGTGGAGTTCACAGGACACTTATTGATGATATTGAAAAGCCATGTTGTTATCGTGTACAGCTGTTAATGTGGCAGCTTCAAGCTACTGCAAAAATGTGATATTGTATAAATTCATCAAATGCAGAAATATGTGATTCATATCAGGTTATTAAAATTCAGCAAGGACTGACAAACTGAGATCATTTCAGTTAAGAAGTCTCCATTTGTGCCAACTGTCATTTCCAATTAAAACTATCCTCCCCTGCAGAGAGCCCCAATTCACTCATTACTTAACCGCTTGACATTAAAGTTAGTGGCAGAAAGAGGTCAAGGGGACATCTTATCTCACTAAACACACACATGTCTTCAGATTGTACTTGGAGTTTGTCACAGGGACATGGATGGATTTTGACCTGAATGGGATCTTCTGAGTGTTCAAATCTGTTAGATTTGCTGGAACGAAAGTGAATGAAATGATCAAGAGGGGTTAAAGTTTTTTTTTCCTTGGGGGTCTTCAAGGGTTTCATTTTCATCCAGAGCTGATGCTCAGCCTTCTGTGATGCGGCGCTATCCTGCCACTGATTGGCTGTTTCTCTGCTCGCTACCAAGACAACAACTCTGCTGAACATTCCGCTCTGCAGTGAAATAATTCCCTCAGAAACACTTCACCTGAGTTTAGGCTGTCACGCCCCTCACACACACACACACACACACACACACACACACACACACACACACACACACACACACACACACACACACACACACACACACACACACACACACACACACACACACACACACACATGCAGTTTTCTATATTTGGAAAATGTCTGCCAGGAGAGTTGGTAACTTTTCCTACATGTCTGTCTTGTACCATTTGGATGAGCCAAATAACTCCCTCATTTCCACCTTGCCTCAGGCCTCTAAAAATCAGTAGAGTCTGCAGTAGATCTCTGGTATGATACTTTTACCTCACAGACATCTTCCCCATTAAACGCACTGAGAATAAGACACGCTTTGCAAGAAGACGTGGCTTTGTGTCAAGCCATAAAAGGTGGGAAACCGCTCTGCTGGAACTATTACTCTTCGGCTTACTTTTCAAAACAAAAACAAGTGATACATCACATGATACCAGAAATCCCACTGTAGCATGCGTGTTAAAAGAAAATGTCCCACCCACACCCTGAACTGGCACTGTGCCCACCGAGACACACTGGTTGTTTTCCACCTGAGCCAGACATCAGGAAGCATCAATCACTCAACTATCATTATGAGACACTGCCAACCTCCAGAGTCATTCTATCTATCTATCTATCTATCTATCTATCTATCTATCTATCTATCTATCTATCTATCTATCTATCTATCTATCTATCTATCTATCTATCTATCTATCTATGTATGATCATAGTTTGCACCTTGTTACTGGAAAATAATGTGAAACATGTCTGTTATCACTTGTCAACAAGTTTTACAGGTCTGTGCACACACACACACACACACACACACACACACACACACACACACACACACACACACACACACACACACACACACACACACACACACACACACACACACACACAAGAGAGAGAGCGAGAGAGAGATGGCATGAACAACAGAGGCCTCTGCCAAAACATTAACTCACGGTTGAAGCCATAAATCTCTGTCTTTACAACTTAACCTTTAGGAAAAGGAGACATCCTGACGCCGAGGCCGTGTGTGACAAACGCACACCTACGCATACGTGTGCACAGGGCTTGGGGATACCATGCACAAAAAAACACAACTGCACGCAAGCATGCACTGACTCACACATGCCAGTAAGCTTGTGCATAGATGCACCATTACAGCCTTACATTCCTGTGCACACACACGCCCTCGTGTTTCGTAATCAATGTAGTCACCTTCAAGCGACGTATCGAATCCATCAGAGCTGTTTGAAGTGATGCTCTGTCGCTCAGAGAGGCAGCATTAGAGTGAAGCGCAACGTTGACGTCTGGACAGTTATTCCCAAATCATTCTCCTTTTCCACTTTGGTGTGGGCTGAGCAAGTTTATTAATAGCAAATTCCAAAAATTCCAGCTTTGATCAATCTTCATGTGAAGGTTGAAGAACATGCAAAAATACACACATGAGCTCATTTGGATGTTCAGTTTCTGGGGACTTACTTTCATACCAGGATGATACTCAACTATCAGGTCTTGCTCATTCTCGCCCTGCAGATTAGTTTCAACACTAACCTGTAGTGTGCAGTCAATATTTTTGACATTAATGTGTTTCTAAACTAAATGGGCTGTATTGAAGTAATAAGTCATATATGCTGTATATGTATTTCTGCCATAGTCCTCTGTTCTAAAGTCATAGCAACGCTGGGTCAAATGAAAGGTCAGTAGAGAAAATGACTAAAAGTACATTAAGTATTTATGCCCATTTTCAGGGTACTCGTTCCTTCTTGAGTATTTCCATTTTATGCTACTGCATTTAAAAGGAAAATATTGACACCATTGACCTATGATCATCTTATAAAAGATAACGCATTGTTTTAACAATATATATAGTAGTAAAAGCTAAATAGCTAGTAATTAGCTCCAGTGTGATTAGCTACAACATCAAATGAATGCATCAGTTATAAAGTACATAATAAAGAGGGCCATTCTGCATAACAAGTGCTTTCACATTGAAACTTTAAGTATATGTTGTGTCTCATACTTGCAGAGTACCTATTTACTCTTGCTTGTAACCGAGTATTTTCGCCTTGTGATGGTGATACTTTTACATACTTAAATATGTGAATGTTTCTTCTATACTGAGAAAGGTTCCGGTCTAAGTATACAGGCTTTGAGAGGCACTGTGAGGGACAATCTGGTATGTGGCGCCATCTAGTGGCAGCAGTTGGAAAATAAGTATTACAACCGCTTTCACACTGCACATTGTAGGAACATCCATTTATATTTCATCTTAAACTGATTCTATACTGATCTTAAATCTGTAAAGCCCCTCCAGAACTTTTCAGCTTCCAGTGGGCTCACTAAAGGTTACATTTTATAGAGGATTAATGCTGCTGTTCATCATTTCCTCAGTGCAACATACAGTATTGTAGCACTGAATACTGGTGCTTATTTGCTTATTAATGCTTGTCATGTACATTACAGTTATCTATAACAGGCAGATAGCCTCCTCTCTACCACAACCACTTCCATCACCTCCACCATACATGCTCACACACACGCACGCACGCACACGCACACACGCACACACACACACACACACACACACACACACACATAGACACACAGACAACAACCCTTCTTCAGACCAGACCCCGTTGCTTAGCAACGTCCTGTCGAGTGGCCCAGGGGGCGGGAATAAGGCACTTGGCTTCCGCAGTAATTACAGTGCATGTGAGCGTGTATGGGCCTACATGTATGTTTCTGGGCCACACCAGGTGTGTGTGTGTGTGTGTGTGTGTGTGTGTGTGTGTGTGTGTGTGTGTGTGTGTGTGTGTGTGTGTAGCTTAGCTGTGGGAACATGCTGAGAGTACAGACCAGACCAAAAAGAAACAGAGGAACCACAGGGCAGCCATGTTCTGTAGTTATTTCTCTTCAGGCCCCAAGTCAGATTTGAGACTCATTAAGTCTTGATAAGACGCTTGATGAATTCTTGAAATCTGCAACTTTCAGTATGCTCCTGACTTCACGTTAAAGTGAATAGTAGAGTCAAGTCGAACTGTAGCATGCCGTGGAAACACGCCATTAGTGAGACAGAGCATCGCCTTGGCTGACAGCCTGTAAGCCTAAATATTTCCCTCGTGTGCCAGGGGCATATCCTCAGTTGGCTGGCCGCTAATGATGTTTTCTGCTCGGTGAACCAGGCCCGTGACTCCACTTGGCTAAAGTCACTCCTCGCTCAGGGAGGGTTTCTCTGAAGGAGAGGACAAAGCAGGCAGGAGTAAACCTCTGCCTGGGACCATGCAGGCCTGCTGCGTCAACATGTAGCTCTGTGTGCTGGCATGAATTAAACACATAATTTCCCTTTGGGAGATTGAAAGAGGTTTTGGTGTGTGGGTGGGAGGCATGACTTCTGTTCCATACTGGTACAGAAACAAGAAACTTCTGTGTGATTGCTACTCCTGCAACAAATGACTTTTCTCAGTAATGTTCTCTGTTGCTCCTCTCCTGCTGCATACCCATGATCCAACCCTCGGCCCGAGTCCTCCAAATTCATCAAATGAACTGCAGCAAAATCAGTTTTATAGTGAAATATTTATGTGGGGAAGCTTCTTTTTATAATTCATATAGATTAATTAGGCCTACGTCTGTATTTTGCGCAAACAGGCTCGATAATTTGTATAATCTGAGTAAAATAAAATTCTGTGAAGAATAGAACAGGTCAATATGTCAAGGACAAGTGAAGGAACTACAAATAATGATTATTTTAACTATCTATTAACCCATTATTTTTTATATATTAATAGGTTAATGGCTTAGAATATAAGATGTCAGAAAATAGATTATTTCATAAACTGATCTTAACCAGTGTTTTGTTTTGTCCAATCACATGTCCAAAAGCCAAAAGATATTCAGTTTAATATCACTGAAGACAAAGAAAGCCAGTTAATATTCACATTTGAGAAGGTGGACCAGTGATTTTTTCCATTCATATTCACCTGTTTGAAACAGCATTTTGTGCTTGACATATATTATAAATGATAAATCTTTATCAAAACAGTTGTCAGTTAATTTTCTGTCTATCTACTGATGACATTTAAAGTTGAACAGGGATTGACGGGGAAAACATATGAGGCACATAAATAAAAGTATGTCAGCAAAGAGGAAACATTATTTACGATTAAACTGCTTTCAATTGTAGGCTAAGTAAAACTAAATGACTTCAGTTCCACTGCTTATCTTTTCTTTTCTTCTTTTTTTTCACCAGGACTGTCACCCTCTGACACCACAGTGTAGAGAAAGTGGAAATAAACACGCACGCGCGCGCACACACACACACACGCCTCCCTTTCCCGTTCGCCCAACCCCCACAACACAGAAGTCACCGCCCTTCCCTCTCGCTCTCACACCAACATGACTACCAACACCGCCGCTCCAGCGCGCGCCGCAGCATCATGGGAGCTGTAGTCCCGGCCGCCCAATCCAGATCGAGAAGGCGAGGCCTCACCAAAATACAACTCCCATCTCGACCCTCGCACGCCGAGCCCCGTCGTCCAATCTGAATATGTGGGAGGAGCGCGTCCGCCCACAAAAGCCACAGCTATCTCCCCGTATCTCCCCCTTAAAAAAAATCAATTGTGCACGAAAAAAAGGGAATACGCGTAAAATACAAACACTGGTGACGGTTCGGTTTCGGTGCACGACGGACGGCGACGAGGCGTCCGCGCGTCGCGCGGCGTGAGAAACGGCGGCGACAGGCAGGAGCAGCGAAGAGGGTGTTGTCCTGATGCTTAAATGGAAGTGGGTGGGCCTCTACGGTCACACACTGCCAACTCCTCTGTGGATATCATTCTGACAAGCGCTATTTTACTCGTTTATGGACTGGCTATCCGGTGAAAGAGACGTACGACGGGGCTGCGAGGGGGCCGACGGGCCGGGGACGGTCACTGTGTTCTCCGTTATTTCCGTTATTTAGGTCCGCTTGATTTTGCCTGCGCTTGGCACCGCCCTTCCTGGCCGGTGGGTGGTTTCGTCAAACGGGCAGATCCGCCACGGCCCAGCGCCGAACATATAGGCCGTCCTCCGCCTCTGTACCCGGCCGGCCTTCTACCGTGAACTACACCCTCTCCCTCCCGGTATATTAATGCGTTATGAGTGGTAGGTACCCTCCCCCTCTCCGTCTCCACCCCTCTCTCTCTGTCTGACAGATAGGAGGCTCCAAGCCCCTTTGATATTGATGATGAGGTTACTGGTTTCTCCTCTACCTTTATTGATCACCTTTGTTATGCTATATCTTCATCATGATCAGATTTTAATTGGCCCACTTGGTGTCTAAATGACTGTGCCTCATCCTGGGACTTTGTACTAATCAGAAATACTCATATAATGAAAATTTAGCTGGAAATATTCTCACTCTGGACTCTCTTTTCACAGACTCGAAGAAGGAATCATCTGGAACTGAAGGAGGGAAAGCATCTAAAAAGGGGAAAAGTTCTGGATCACAGGTAAAAAACATTCAAAATAAACATGAAATAGAGTATTATCATAGTTCATTACTTTTGCCTAGCCTGCAGGCCAGAAATGTGCTCCCTCCCTCCCAGCCAGCCAGACACCTCTGGGGGCGTTTCTCTGGTGAATTCCACTTCCTGCTTCTGTGCAGCCCTGCTGAGAGCCAGCCCAGAGCTTCTTGAACAGGCTTATATGGCTGTCACACTTCAACCACTGTACTTTTGAATTGTCTGTTTGAATTAGGGTCAGAATGATTTAATTCTGCATATGGATTTATTTTGAAGACCTGCAGCGTTGGTATGTGACTCCACGACTGTGAAGCTTCTATTTTTAGCTGTTTTTCATAGGTTGTATATATCTTGGAGATTAATTTCAGCCAGGCAGCTATTCGCCAGCACATATTTTGTTGTTAAATGTGTTCGACAGGCATTGTTGCTCCGTTATTCCAAGCTGTTGTATTTGTTACAGAATCTAGGCTGTTTCTGTGCAGTGTTGAGAGGTGTATAGCATTTAAAATTTGCCTGCGACCTAGTTCCTTTGAAAGGGAGGAGAGAGAGAGAGAGAAGGCGGCATTTTCCTCCAGTGTTCTGAGAAAAGAGAAATGTGGTTCTCACACGCCCACCCACTCGCTTCCTGTAATACCGCCCACTTCCACTGACAGCTCTCTCTCTCTCAGCTTTTTGTCTTTCTTTTTTCTGCACCATGTTTTTTCCCCACCTCTCGCTCTTTTACTCTTCCTCCTGATTCTTCTAAAGTATTCATTGTGTGATACCTGTTCGTCCCTTCCCTTTTGACTTTTTTAACTTATGTGTTGCACTTTCTTGTTTGTGTATGTATATGAGCTCTTAATGTGTGTTGCCTTTGGCTTGTGCCTTGTCTCTCCTGTTTAACCGTCTCTCTCTCTCTGCCCCTCCCTTCCATCCCTCCCCCCGCCCTCTCTCCTTCCCCATCTCCTCCAGGATTCCTCTCAGCCCTCTCCGTTGGCTCTGCTAGCGGCCACCTGCAGTAAGATCGGAGGGCAGGGGGGACCAGAGGGGGCCCAGGCCCAGGCCCAGGCGGGGGCCCAGCAGATCCAGGTCCAGGCTGGTCAGATCCAGCTGCAGGCAGGTCAGCTCCAGGGTCAGATAGTGGTGGACA
The DNA here is from genome assembly GCF_039877785.1 of Chaetodon trifascialis. Lineage (NCBI taxonomy): Eukaryota > Metazoa > Chordata > Actinopteri > Chaetodontiformes > Chaetodontidae > Chaetodon > Chaetodon trifascialis. Next base: position 13,600,305 of record NC_092072.1, on the reverse strand, counting down.
CAGCTGGAGGTCAGGCTCTCGTGCCCCAGCAGCTGGAACTGGTCCCAGCTCAGTTCACGGGGAACGGCTGGCAGATCATTACAACAGCGCCTACCATGGCCAAGGAAAACACCAATCAGCCTGTTGCCGTGACGGTTGCCACCACCGTGGCTAATGACAGCTCACCTGGTGGACGCAAGGTAAAGGAGGTGGGTGTGCAGTGGGTGTGAGCACTTGTTTTTTGTTGTTGTCTGGTCTGTCAGTGGTTTGTCCTCTTGACTGTATCACTGCTCCTTTCCTTTTGGGCAGGTGAAGCCAGTAGGTGGGACCAACAGTGTCGCAGCCAATCAGCAACAGCAGCAGTTCCAGATCATCCAGGTTCAGAACCTGCCCAATGCTGGGGGCGGGGTCCAGTATCAGGTCATCCCTCACCTGCAGACTGCAGATGGACAGCAGATCCATATCAGCCCAGCTCAGACAGCCTCCATTGGGGCTTTACCGGAACAGGTCCAGCTCATCCAGACCCAGAGTCCAAGCCAGACCCAGGCTATCCTCCAGCCAGCCAACCAGCAGGCCATCCTGACAAGTACAGCCAATCAGACGGTCCCGCTGCAGATCCGCCCTGCGCAGTCTTTTCCACTGCAGCTGCAGACTCTGCAGGGCTCCCAGACTCCTGTTATGACCACTGTACCCATAAATCTCGGTGGCATGACCCTGGCTTTGCCCGTGATAAATAATGTTGGAGGGGGTGGGGCTGTGCAGCTCATCCAATCAGCAGATGGCACATTCTCTGTTGCCAATGGCAACCAGCTGGTGACAACAGCGGTGCCTGGGGCAGCTCCTGCCACACCATCAACCGGCTCCACGGCAGTAGTTGAAGGTGACAGCGTGTCTGATGGGACACAAATGGTTTCTGTTGGATCAGAGGGTGCACCAGCCGACACCCAAGTGCAGAGCAGTGAGGCGGACTCTCAAAACCAGAACCAGGCCAACGGGCTGCAGAGCCAGACAGATACAACAGGAACCATCCAGCAGGTGATCGTGGGCCAGGTGGGGCACCAGTTGGTGCAGCAGATCCAGCTGCAGCCCCAGGCTCAGAGTCAGGGTCAGGCTCAGGGCCAACAGCAACCTCAGCACATTCAGACCCTCCAGCTGGCCCCAGGACAAACCTTGCAGCCCATCCAGGCCTTCCAGAACCCAGCCCAGGTCCTTATTCGGACCCCGACCCTGTCCCCGTCTGGGCAGATCACCTGGCAAACACTGCAGCTTCCCGGTGGAGTTTCCCTGCAGGGAGGCCTCGGGGCAGCCATGCCACAGCAGCTAACGCTGGCCCCGGTGGCTGGTGGGACGACAGTGGGGAGTGGAGGGCTGGTCTCCCTGAGTGGAGCTCCCCTGACGCTGAGCGCAGCACAGATCAACCCAGGGTCAGGGGTACAGACGGTCAGCATCGCAGGGCTGGGCACTGCTGGGGTTCAGGTGCAGGGTGTTCCCCTCACCATTACTGGTCTACAGGGTAAGGGCACACTAAGGGCGTGAAAGTGTAGTGACGAAACCATTATGGATCCATTCATTACTATAAACAACAGTGTGGTTAAAGCAATGTGGCTGGGCAGAGGAAGCATTATTAGTTACTGATGATATATGAAGCTCTAAGGACTTTCCTGTTTTGTGTGGTGCAGTACTTCATACTGAACATTAACCATTCAAAGTTAAACTATACCAGGATGTCCTGCTGGCTCAGTCAAATGGTACATCCAACATGGCATTCAAGATTTCTCTGGATCTTGCTTTTGCAGCTCTCTCAATTGTCAGACTACCCCACAGACAATGCAGCACTTGTTTGTGATTCCAAAGTTTACACAGTTTGCCTTTTTCAATCACCTGTCAGGTCAACCACAGGGTCAGGATGGGGTCAAAGTTCAGTCGTCTCCAGTGACGGTGACTGTCGGCAACGTGGCTTCAGGCTCATCGATGAGTCCAGACCAGCTGGGATCCGTACAGAGTTCTTCGGACCAGGAGGGACCGCCCAGCAAGAGGCTCCGTCGCGTCGCCTGCTCTTGTCCAAACTGCAGGGATGGAGAGGGAAGGTATGAACACATTAGAAACACAGCAGCATGCAGGAGGAAGTGGGGTTAAACATGTAGTCATATGGGGAATTACTGGCTTTTCTTTTACATATTAAATATTAGCTTTGAATATACAGTATTTCAAGACAAACAATTTGTCAGATCACACATCATACACCAGGCAACAAGTTTCATGCAAAAATACAAATATCTCTAAATTTGATTGTTTGCCCATCAGAAATCTGCAACCATGTGTTCAAGATTTCTTTACATTTTTATGATTATTCCAACATTATTGATGACCGTCACGTCATGGTGGGACAAATGGTTTGACAGATGGTCAGAACACAGTGCAGCTTGTATCCTAAAGTGAGAGATCCGACCTCTCACCGCTCAACACTTCACATCGTAATGAGGAGCTGGCACCCAAAACATACAGTACACTGAGAATATTCAGCGACCAGTCAAATGTATTCTGCTTTGCTAGAATACATCTCCACAATGAGCCCATTTTTAAAAGTCCGAAACTGGAAAAAACGAGCCGCCTCCAGCTCACTCCTAACTCGAGTGCATGTTGCAGGAACAGCGGCGACCCCACAAAGAAGAAACAGCACATCTGCCATATGGAGGGCTGTGGGAAGGTGTACGGCAAGACGTCCCACCTGAGGGCCCACCTGCGCTGGCACACCGGCGAGAGGCCTTTCGTCTGTAACTGGATCTTCTGTGGCAAGAGGTTCACCAGGAGCGACGAGCTGCAGAGACACCGGAGAACACACACAGGTAGGAAACACACACAGGGATGTTGACTGGCAATGCGGGTCACCCTGGTCACGTTGGCGAGGTGGGGGCTTGATAGCATTTTATCACGCTTGAGTCCAGTACCAAACTAACTTCACTAGCATCATGAATTCATCTTTGCCATGTTGCAAAATGTAGCCTTGTTCACTGCTTCATTCAGGTTATTCCTCTTCCCAACAGCTGTGCACATATTTAGTTAGAATAATTAGCGAAGCTCACAAGATGGCACACAACTGGGAAGTATCTGGAGAGAGGCATGGGTCCTTTCTTAACTTATTTCCCTCTATTTCGTTGTCTTGTCCCCTCCAGGAGAAAAGCGCTTTGAGTGTCCCGAATGCTCCAAACGCTTCATGCGCAGCGACCACCTCTCCAAGCACATCAAGACCCACCAGAACAAGAAGGGCGGAGCTGCAGTGGCAATCATCACCACTGATGACATGGAGGAAGACGCCCCCGAAGGCCTGGGCACCTCCCCTCAGATTGTTGCTGTGGCGACCCTCTCGCGTGACTCTGCCCCCACCACACCCACCACCTCTAATCACCTGGAAGAGGAGGAGGAAGAAGAGGAGGAGTTTGAATAGGCAACTGACTTCTGTCTCTTTGCGGAAGGTTGACTTCCTGTTTTTTTGGGAGTCTTTGCAGGGACTGTGAGGGTGGCGACTTTTTCTTTTCTTGTTCTTTTTTTTTTTTTTGGAAACTTTTAATTTGACGTCATTTTGAAAATGTTCTCTCATGAAAAGGGACTCAAAAGAGACGGGATCATGCAATGAAGAGAAACGGAAAAAATATAAACTTCACAATCTAAAAAAAACTAACAGATATAGTAACAAAAATTTTGTCTAAAGGTATGAAAGATTAGTTTGGCATTTATGAAATGAATCTATAATAATTCCATGCCTGGCGGGGAAAGGAATGTAAGTAGTGTCTAGACTAGCACAAGACAGGGGGACCTGCTGAATCTAAAACCATCCGACATCGAGATACATTTTCCTAATCGCAACAGAATCTAACTCTATGCACAAAGTTGTGTTCCTGTTTCATACCTGTCAGACAGTGCTGAGGGTCAATCATAGTACAGGACTGTTGCAGAGCAGTGACAGAGCAAAGGGCAGCCTTGGGATGGTGTGTGTGTGTGTTTGTGACCTGCATGAATGAGCGTGTGTGTTTGAGTTCCCATGCTGTCATGGAGAGGATCTACCTAATTTGAGTTTTATTCATGGTTCAGGTTTAGTCCTCAGATCAGATTCAGGTGTTGATTCCTTTGAGACCAGTCAACGGATAAACTGTTATGGAAGAAGAGGGGGGTGATTCTAAAAAAAAGAAAAGCACATATAAAAAGATTTATAAATAATGCATTCCTATTGAGGCGCAGTGGCCATTAGAAGAAAGGTTTCTATAGAGAAAAAAAAAACAATCTAGCTTTCTACAACTTTGTTTGTGTAGTGAAAGCAATACTATAACGACAATCCTAGTGAAACCATGTTTACATTGTCAGGGGAACTTTTCTCTGTTAATAAAACAAGCCAGTTTGCTCGAAGATTCGGGAAAACGTGTGAAAGCTGTGCTGTCATCTGACCAAAGCCGGGTACTCCGCAGACACCACGGGGTGGCTTTAGTGACACAGTCTATCCGGTGAGAGTTTGTCGGTCATCAGGCGGTACCTGGCAGACGTAATGGCGGACTCGTCAGACGACAGCGCCCTCACTGACGTTGCTTTTTGCCTCCTGTGCTCCGGCGATGACCCCCCCTCCACCTCCGACCCTGCTACGCGACCGATGTACCGCAATTGCCTTAACACAAGCTGTTGTACAGAGGGGACGTCAGAGCTGGGTGGGTGGAGACGGAGGGGGGACTCTCCTGCATCATTAGGGGATGACAAGGAGAGCGGACCACAGCACAGAGAGGTGACGAGCGGGAAGAGCTGCGGGTGGGAGTGGGTCGGGCCATCTAGCTGTGTGGATATTATGTTTTCTGGTGGTGTTGCTCTGTGTTAGTTCAGTGCGTACATTCTTTTTAAATTAAAAGATCATTTTATAGAATTTATCAGTTGTTTTCAAAAGTCCCCTCCCCAATATGTTAACACACAGGACCCCAGTGTGTACGGCTAATTTATTATTTATCCTTGATTTGTACTATTTGCCTTTTGCTGGACGTGTATTTGTGTGCGTTGACTCTGAGGTTGTGTACAGCATGTTTCAGTTTTTTGCCGTAGTGCTGCTTCTCTCTTCTTTACTCTCCGTGCTCCGGCTTTCTTTTTCTACGTCTGACCATTGCTGTTCATTTCTTCTTCTCTTTGCGCCATAATGTGTTTTTGGAGAAAAATAAATAACAAAAGAAGAAGAAAGCAAAAAAAGTTACTATTTGTTTAAAGTTGAAAAGGTTGATACCAAACAAATTTAGATGTTTTTGGTAATATTTTGTGTGACAACCAACTTTTCTTTCTTTGATATTTTGTAGTGACATCTCATTTGTAAATCTTTTTCTAAAGATGTTTGTTCGTCTCCATGACATTTGATAATGGGTTTTTTGCCAGGTTAGCCTCAAAGGCTCCAGTTTATTGATATTTTTAAAACTGGTTTGTACAAATGTGTTATGTCAATAAAAAAAAAGAAAAAACGGACAACTTCAAGCAGAAAAGATGCTTTGCCTGCATAACACAATAAAGTGATTAAAACTGTCTTAAATTCCCCTCTGACGATCTGGTATTTGTGTTACTCAATCAGATGAAAAATACACATGTACACATGGTACACTGACCTCTACACAGGCACTCCTCCTCAGTTATGGTTTCTGCTGATAATGCTGCGAGGATCAAACCTGTGACTGTTCAGTGACAGAACAAACTGTTACCTCTAAAAAAACAGCTGCTTTGACTGCTGGGCTTTTCTGGTTTGTGTAGACGGAGAATGAGCCTATAAATTGCCAACTTAAGAAAACATGATCAACAAAACATCCCTAGTCCAACTCGGCTACGATCAAAGTGGAACTTGTGAGAGTTCATCACCAGGTCACTCGGTTTACAAAAAGCAGTAGGCAGCTCGTGCATGCCTTTGACATGTCACACCTTTGAAGCACTTCAAAAACTCCCAAACCTACACCCTCAGGCGTTTTTGTGTAGTTTTGAAAGTAAAAACAGGAGATGAATGTACTTTAAAGTATCAGAACGAGGACAGAGGTTTGATGTTTTGACTTAAATGACACACAGGGCCAGATTCTGACCAAGAAAATGAGAGTCATAACCCCCCCCCCCCCCCCCCCCCCCCCCAAAAAAAAAAAACTACAGACATGGAAGACTAAACCTTTCTTTCCTGACTCTCAGACCCAGTGACCTACAGCTGACCCCTGCCCTGCAGCAATGGTACCTGGTCATGACATGAGATCAGCTGACTGGCTTTCCACTCACCCCAGGAGCAAAGGCTTCACCTGGATCTGACCTATCTCTCTGTCACACACACACACACACACACACACACACACACACACACACACACACACACACACACACACACACACACACACACACACACACACACACACACACACACACACACACACACACACACACACACAAGATTAATGATGTGAAAATGTATTCCGCAACAACATAAGTAATACACACACATCCACACACAGGCACACACCTTCCTTATCCTACCCAGCTTCTTTCCTTATCCTACCCAGCTTCTTTCCTTATCCTACCCAGCTTCTCCTGCAGCAACGTTTCACAACTTTGGTGCACCATAAAAAACATGTGTGCACCTCCCCTAAATGTACGATAATGTTAGGCTTGATTTTCCTCCTTAGAAGTCTCTGTGGTGTACTGTTGACATTTGTGAGAGCTGATACAAGCATCAAACAGGTAAGAGACTGCATAATCTGAAAAAACAAAACAAAAACAAAAAACATGGCAAATCGAGGAGATAATGCCATTCTTTATTAAAATTTACAGTGGACTGACAAGAATGCTGCAAAGTTTTTAGACAAGCAGTTGGTATAAAAAGGCTCCTTTTGCATCCGTAACACAGAAAATATCTGTCAGATTTGCTCTAGTGAACATCAAGAGGAGAAATATTCAAATGAAAATATACAACTTGAAACTGAGTGCTGACTTTGACACAATTAAATCATCTCTGCATCTTATGCAGCCTTAAATCAGGATATATAAAACATATTAACAGTGTATGTGCCTCATGTTAAGGTGACATTAAAGACCATCTTTTTGCTTTAGCTTCTATAGTTGAGTGAAAGTTTGGTCTGAACCTAAAAACGACCATTAAAATGAGTTCTACTGTACTGTGCAGCACGAGGGCCTGCTCCAGGTCCCAGCTGTACGTGCAGCTTCTCCTCTCTGGACTTTATTTCAGCTCCTTCTGAATACTGTGATGGAAACAAAACAAGACATGAGCGCCATCTGCTGGCAATGCACAGCAGATTTCAGTCAAGCTGAGACAACTGACTGTCACTCTTGAGCTGTCAGAATTCTTTCAACTCATCACTAAACACTTCAGCTGAAAATGTCAGGTCGTGAAAAATACGCATTGCAATGTCTAAGAGCTCAAAGTAACATCTTAAAATTGCTTGTTTTGTCCAACTTGCTCACCAAAACCGAACAAGAAAAAGAGAAAAACTGCCAATTCTCATGGTTTATAATGATTATTAATTTTCTACCCATTGGCTGACAGTTTAAATGACTAATAATTTCACTTGACAAAGATATTAGTAGTAGAGTTGGCTTAATTCTATCAATTATTTTTCCATGGTCAGTCCTAAAGTGATGTCACACTGACACTGTGCGAATGTTCTGTACAGAGACAATGAGGTGACGTACCTCTCCAGATACTGGTGGACATTGTCGTGGCCATTGTAACGGGCCAATCCCACCAGGATGCCAGTGGCACAGCGGCCCTCCTTCTTACGACACAGACTGCAGTTACACATCCCACGGCAGATGGGACACGACCAAGTCTGCAAAGAAAAGGTCCACATTTAGTGTGAGTGACCAATCATGCTGTTACTAAGTGACACAAAGTGCGAGAAATGGAAAATGAAATGTTTAACGTGCATCAGCACTGACCGGGTCCAACAGCACAGCACGTACGTCCTCTCCATAGCGGTTCTTCAGGCACGGCCCACAGAACTGGCCTTTGGCCCCCACACAGAAACCACTGCGACACACTGTCTTGGTGTCCAGAGTCTTCTGTCTGCACTGGTGACACGAGCTGCCCTGGAAGAGAAACATACACACAAACACGGTGAAAAGCCGCACTAACCCAGGAGACCTGACCGTACCATAAAGCACCGACAGCACTAAACGGGTAAAGGCCTGATGCCACTCACATTCTCTTTGTCCCAGATCTTGTCTTTGCTGCGGTACGCTATGTTGTCCAGATCTTCTTTGGTGATCTCGTCGACCGACCTGACGTCATACTGGCTCCTCCTGGAACTGTAGCTCTTCCTCTTTCTCCCTCCCTCGACGACATGTTCCTCGTCCACCTGGCCGATCACAACCGACAGATTGCAGGTCAAACTGAAGCAGCACAAACACATCACTGCTGTGCCGCCAATCAGGTTTTAATGCAAGGATTTCGATACGTATACATGAGAGCTGTGTAGGAGTCAGTGTACAGTGTGTGTTGCACACTGTACCTGCACCAGTCTCCTGAGGTCGACTGTCCTGGGGCCTCGGGGGGTAACTGGCTCGCTCTTTTCCTCCACAGCAAATTTCTCAGGAGGACGAGCCTTACGGGACGGGTTCCTCCTTTCTGACCCCACCTCTGGTTCAAACTTGCGTTTCCGTGATGTTGCCTTTTCTGGCGTCCGCTTCTTCTTCTGCAGAAATAAGACAAAGACAGTATTTGGAAATCAGTTGGAGTAAAAAAACACGTTACATAAATATATTGCCTTAGAGCTATTTGATTAGTTAAGCGCATTTGAAGTTTGTATTTTGCATCACTACTACTCAAAAAAGGTTATCTTAGCTAAATTTATTCATCTGTTTTTGTTTATGGTTACGACAAACTGGTGCTGGCACACATTCTTACCTGAGGGGTGGTGGGCAGAGTCAGGTCAGCCATGGTGCTCAGATCAGCAAACAGCTTAGCCAGCTGAAAGTACACGGAGACGACCAGAGTCAAAGGACACGTGACAAAGGATGGACTGATGTAATTATAGTAAACAGATCACACAGCTTGTCAGAACATGGAGAAAACTCAAAAGGTTGGAAGGGTTCATTACCATGGCTTTGTTTTCCTTGATGTTGTTGTCTCGTTTCCTTAGGCTCTGAGACAAGACCTCCTCTTTGTCTTTGTCTTCCTCCCCCTCCTCCTCCTCCTCTTCTTCTTCTGCTTCTTCTTCTTCCTCATCCTGTTGCTGCTGCTGCTGCTGCTGCTGCTGCTGCTGCTGCTTCATCCTCTGCCTTCCACTGGCTCTCCGTGAAAGTGGAGTTACCTTGACTGGCTTTTGGATATTTTTCTCTTGCGGTTCCTGTTTGGGGGTAGACAGTCTTTTGACTGGAAACCTGAGGAGCAAGATTAAAATAAGATCATTGTTCAATCACTGGACAATCAACACCATTGTAATGAAACAGGCATCGGATATAGTGGAAAATAGTGGAAAAAGCAATAAGCTGAATCTCTTGCCAATTAACTTTCTTTGACCGAATTACAAGTATTAGTCCCCTTATATTTCTGTCTGATCAGGATTCAAAGTCTCAAATGTGTCACAGCTCTCCCTCAATTCAAAAACATCAGAATCTTTATTCATGCCAGCAGCAGTGAGAGATATTTTGACATAAATGAAAAGTGCTGCTCAAAGACGATAGCTGCTCATAATGCATTTGCACGGCAACAAACAGAGCAGACGTCTACACAGGGATCTGGACGTTAAAACATAATGAGATACAGCTGATCAGATGTGATCATCTAACTGACACACACACACACACACACACACACACACACACACACACACACACACACACACACACACACACACACACACACACACACACACACACACACACACACACACACACACACACACACACACACACACACACACACACACACACACACACTTACCTCAGGGCTACTAAAAGACTCCTCCTCTTCGATGGGGGGTCCTCCTCACCATCAGAGTAGAAGCCGGTGTCCACGTCACTGTCCACCTCTGATTCCACCATCTGGAGAGAAAAGACGGTGTTTTGGCTGTGGTATCACGAACATTTTCAGCAAATAATACAGAAACAATGAGCACTTCATACCTTGCTCTTTCGCCGTTTGTTAAAACTTCCTCTGTCCTCCTCTTCCTCATCCTCGCTGAAACCTTCAAACTCCTCCTCACTGTCAGACTGGCTGAACAGATGAGCCAGCTCCGCAGTGATAAACTTGGATTTGAAGCACGGGGCCTGTCGGCAGATATATCGAGCATCATGTTAAACTAGCTTTGGTGGAACAGATGACACGTTCTGTTCTCACTATATTATACAATATTACTGACTGTGACAACGATGCACTTCATGGCAGTGAAGTTAAAGCTGTGAAGGCGCTCTAGACAGATCATACAAGGGCTGCTTTCAAAATAAAAAGTAGGTCTCTGTTTTGTTCATCTTGTGCACAATACACAGTCCAACCAATGGTGTGACACTACCGTTGACGGACAGCTGGCGGTAGCATGATACGCCGCCATGTGCCAACAAAGACCGGGAAGAAGAAGACAGCAAGGTAGCAAACACAGTTGTAAACACGGATATGCAAATGTTTTACAAGGAAGGAAATCAAGTCAAGATGTTTGCGTGACCACAAGGATACACACAATGTTTTGATGAAGATGTGGAATTACAGAAATGACATTACATGAATGTATGTACTTGGGTTTGGGAGGGGTTTTGCTTTGTAGAATGAACTGTACACACCATGATAGATATAGACAAAATGGACTAATGTTTAATTTTCAATCAGTTGAAAATCATCTTTATAAGCAATTCCCATAAAATGAGGTCAAGTCCTGATGTTTCGAGCTGACACAACTACAGTGTGTATTTTTGTAAGTTGTTAAAGAGGATCAAAACACAAAATTAGGGTTAGGGGTTCTGTACATTTTTTAAACCGTGTACAAGCCTTTATCCACGCACAGGATTGAACTTTTAGGGCCTGTAACTGGGAGTTAATCAGTGTCTGATCCACGTAGTTCAGACCATGTCCCTGGTCCCACTTGTTAATATCTGCTGAACCATCCCCTCCAGCCAAAGGGATGATGACCTCTGACCTTTCAGGAGGGCGACACAGACTGGGCTCATATACCATCACAAAACACTCCTTTACTTTGAGCATTAGCTTAACTGTTACTGTTCAGGCATTTAGCCACAATGTTAACGATCACGTGTAAGGTAGCTGGCTGCCCGAGTCAAAACAAAGACGGAAGACAAATGTTGCAAATAGTGTTTCATACATACATGAGCTACAGACCTGAATTAGCTAAAAACAAATGCCACCTTATTCGGAGGAGAAAGCTATGAAAGCATCTTTACAGAAGAGTAGATTCAGGCCAAGCCAACAACGCTAGTCGTGAACAATGGTGTTCATTTTGCCTCTTTGTGACTTTACACCACAAAAAGCAACGTGGGAAAAACAGGTACATTCACATGCTGTGGTCTGCCCCTTACCTTTGAAGTGAGAGTCATTTTACCTCTGGTTTGCCGCAAATTTCTGTCCAGCACAAAGTTGGTTTTGGAACATGAAAACCAATGAGTAGAGGTGTATTTAAAAATTAACCAGTAGAGAAGTCCGGTGATTGTAAAAGTAGGGGTTTATTTGTTGGTCACTCTAACCACAATTTGTAGTTAAGTCCAATACACGTAATTTTGAAATTCTACTAAAGACTATAAATGATATATATGACGATAAACCACTAAAAACTAGCGTTTTCTCATAAAGGTGTTGTTCTCCACAGTAAAGCGTAGTCTTTCATCTAAGTCCCCCCCCGCATTTACAATGGTGCAGTCCGTGCTTTGGCGCGAAAACGGTATATGGGCGTGGTAATCCCGGAGACCCTGCCCCTTCAATATGACAGTGATTTTTGCCTTAGGTGTTTGGCGGCTGTGTAAGCAGATATTTGTACATCATTAAGACTTCAAACAGACTTTCAGCAGTAACAGAATGTGACAAGATATATATTCATTAGAATACAGGACTGAAGTACAATTTTGAAGTACATTTTCAGAATAAATATTGTTCTTTTTACTTGGATACATTTATTTATAGTTTATACCTATGCATAGTCAGTCATAGATGAGTCTTACAGTGAATGAACTCTGCTTGTCCAGCAAGTCGTGGAGAGGGTGAGGAACATTGTACAGAATGACACTTAACTTGGACAGCATCCTCCACTCTGACACTGCCTCCACAGAGTCCAGGTCCACCCCCACAGCGTCACTGACCTTACGAATCAGTTTGCTGGGTCTGTTGGTGTCTGCAACCGTCAACCTGCTGCCCCTGCACACATCGACGGACAGGAGAGCACTGACCACCGCAGACTCAGCATTGTTTGGCAGATGTTGAAGGGGCTCAGCATTCTGGATGGGAATGGGGGTCACCAGTGCCTTGGCTCTGCTCAGGTCCACAACCAGCTCCTTCGTCTCATCCATGTCGAGCTGCAGGTGGTGTGACAAAGCCTCCTCACCCCTGTTCATACATCTAACTATAGCAGAGTCATCAGAGAATTTCTGAAGATGGCAGGCTGGCTGCTGTCTGTGGCGTGGATGGTGAAGGCAGGAAGGGAGACAGGACTGTCCCCTCCAGGACCCCAGTGTTACTGACAGTCTGTCTGACACACAGTGCTGCATGCACAAAAACTGTGGTGAACTCATTCTAAGGTAACAAAACACAATTCTGTTTCTCGGATGATTACACTCAAATGAAAACATACTTATGGTTATTGTATCCATTTCTGCCATTTTCTGCCAGAAGATACCCCTAAATCCAAATACACTGGACCTTTAATGTCTATTGTATCAATTTCTGCACAGTTTCCAAGAGCACTCTGCCAGATTGTCAATTACACAGCACCTGCACCACCAAGCCTGTCTCTTCTGTTTATCTCACTCCCCTCATTCCTACTTCCTGCTGTGTAAAATACCCATCAGGATGACTGCAAAATGATAGGGGTTAGCAGCATCAGGAAGCCATATTGCTGCACCCTCGGCCTAAACCACTCTGTATAACAGACAGGTCAGTTCAGTGGCTGTATGACCCTTCTCCACCTGTGCTACTATTACAGAAGCTTTTTAGCTAAATACTTAATTACTGTTTAGAAAATTACTATTACTGGCAAGTTTAAGCACAACCCCTAAATGACTGTATGTACTTCTCATATCTATTCCACAGAATTTCCACTTTCAACCTAATGTGTCCTTCAGCCATTGGACAAAGTCACAGTGATTCATCAGAGGCCACCATAAATCAATAACGCTTTTGTCCGCTCCTCTTATTGTGGTGCGAATCTTTTCATTTTCTTCCACAGTGAACAAGAGCCATATTCTGTGTTTTCAAGGGTTTAAGTGTTGCTTTTTAATTTAACAGAGCAGAGTTACATATGAGAAAGTATCCTTTATTAATGTAGGATATTCCTTTGGCAGAAGGTTAATGTGCCAAGACTCACACAACCCCCAAAAGGCTGAATATCCAAAGTTCCTCTCCCATGGTTATAAAGAAGTTGTTTGGCCATTTAACCACTTTTAGCCCAAAACATTTTTAAATTAGCCTCTGTGTGTAGTGGAGCAAAAGACTTCCTGGAGACAGAAGGCAAGACAGATTACCAGCTGACTGTTAATGATGGCCTATGGTGCCATGTTTGAAATTATCCAGACTTTTTCCAAACAGGAAATAGGCGCTCTGCTGCGACTGGCTGTAAACTCCTCCTTCATAAATATGGCATGGTATCAAAACCCCTGATCTTTATTCATTTTGCCTGATTAGTAATGAGATAGCTATTTAAGGAAATTGTGTTAAAAGTAAAATCAAAAGGAAGGTGGTCATCACCACTGTGGGATGGCACTCAGACTGGGGTTGGAGGGCTCTGGAAACTTGCCTTGTATTCATTTATATAAAGAAAAGAGTCTCAGAGTCTCTCACTATGTGATCTGCACTGCTGGATGTTATCGAGAACCTTGCAGAGAAAGTTGAAAAGCCACTTTCTGTGATGTGCTTTATGTTACAATGATTGTGCTGTTGGTGTGATGTCACTGGTCAAATGTACCTGGAAAATATTTGTACACTACTCAGTGTCCGAACAAAAGCCAAAAAGGACCACTAGCTCACTCGGAAAATGTCACATAAAACCTATAATTTATTCATTTCAGTCATATTTTGACATAATAAAACGCAGCTTTAGAAAAGACATGTGGCTTCAGCTGTCAGAAGGTTGAGGGGACACGAGGGGAGACGTATTGCTTTGTGGTTGACTAGTTTTTTTTTGTTTGTTTTTTTCCATTTACAACTGATAAATAATAACAACATACCAAACATGGGCATATATTTACACATCAACAATATTACAATAGTACAAAGCCTTCAATGTGTCCTCTCTTGCATTCTGAACTTTGTGTTGTTTTTTTTTAACATGCAAACAGGTTTTAATCAACATTATTTTAAATTAAAAAAAACCCTTAACTTTACACAGTCATAACAGCCGATTAAACACTAAACACACCGTCCTGTTGGTTTCCTGTTCATTACAGCATTTGACACCAGAGGAAGGAGACGAGCGTCGTCACACTGACTTGCTCTTCTGCTGCCCTCTAGTGGCCACAAAACATAACAAGTACGTTTACATTCCAGCTCTGCAGCTTCAAACCACAAATCCACATTGCTGACCTTCTGAGCATGGCACATGAACTTCTGTCACCTCAGAAACACATAAATTAACATTATAATAAATAACTAGTAGAGCACAACTAACCTGCTCTTTGAACACAATGAGCAGAGGTGTGTTTGTGCATGTGTGCATCATGTACAGGTTAATAGTAAAAATGACTACCACAAGGCCTTCCTATGACACTGAATATGAACAGACCATGGCTCTGATTTATCAGCTCCAGCAGTCAAAGAATCGCTGACTGGGTTTCACAAAAGGCATCTTTAAAGCAAGACTGGGGAACCAAAGAGAAGAAATAACATAACGTTTCTCTTAGAAATGAAAATTAGAAAGTCAAAAGCAGGGAAACACAATGCTGCTCAACTGAAGAGTTTTACTTAAGTCTCAAGGTGGCAAATGTTAGCAAAGTTTTGGTAAACATAGCTTTAGCTTTATGACTTTTCTCCACTTGTGCTACCGTTACAGCATCTTAGCTTTTTAGCTAAATGCTAAACAGCAGTTCGGCATTTAGCATTATCCCAAAACGTTCTCAAGAAGCTGCAGTGGCTGCCCTTCAGGAAAAGCTACACAGTCTTGCTTTAAAGGGGAAATCCACACTTCATGAGTGTTATTGAATAACTGTAATATAAGTACTACTTAAATGGCTCAAGTCAGCTTTCAATCAGAATGAATCAACTTGGGTGACTGGTCCAAAGCAACAGTGTCCGAGAAACTGGCTTCACAATCAGTGTCAGAGCGTTGGTGACAACAGCAGGTTAGTTTGCCTTTAAAAGAGTTCTTAATACACAGATGATGGCGAAGCTCCTCATAACACAAGAATACTGCTTAAAAGCAAGTCTTCACCTTGAGATCATCTTTCATCTTTTTCTTGTAATGAAGCGAAGAGGTTTCAAAAGGAGAAAGCAGCTCTGTGCTCTGAAAGGCTTAGTGTTGAAATGACGACAAGCACTTGTGGCAACAACATTTCTACTGTATTGCACTTTACCCCCCATGTTTTAGATCCATCCAAACAATGCATCGCTACATAACGTTCAGGAATCTCTCCTCTGGATTTTTCTCCGACTCAGCAGAAATGGTCCACTGAAGTGACAGGCTATGCGTGGACAGACACAGGGTGAGGACAGAATAACACAAACACAGTTAGCGTCTGCTAGATGTGAAGACTGCTCATCATTCTGAAGGGCATCATTTGTATGTATCATCATCCCTCATGTATAATTTTTGAATTATTCCTCTCATCACATGCTGCATTTCTTTCCTTGTGACTACAGACTAAGCCAGGGTGATAATTTTATAAAGAGACAGGCTGGTCCCTCAGTGACTTGAATAACAATAGTTTTTCACGTCATGGCCGCGCCAACAGGAAGGTATTGTCAGAATTTGAGGATTTATTTAGTTCAGAGGATAATTTTTCCAGCCTGCATATAGTCAGTGTTTTTTTTAATTACTGGATGAACCAAAGCTGTGAAAGAAAAAACAGTCTCACTCTACCAAAGGAAGTCTGTGCTTCCATTATTCTGTCCACACCCTGAACTGGTTTTCACAAACAAGACCACTTCTGAATCATGTGATCTTTTCAGTCAGTCAGACGAAATCATCCACGTCCAAATCTCCCCGCGAACATGATGTCGTTGAATAAAGCTATTTCCTAACTGTGGTGCAGTGCTTTGACTTGTCTGTCAAGGTGATATAACTCAAGGATTAAAAAAGAAAGAAAAACAGCTCTGTGACGGGGCTGTGTTTCCATAGCAACCCGGTGTGAGTGGGATACCATCATGCGCCCTGAAATCAGTTGTCATAATGTCAGAAAGCATCTCCGTGAGGAGTCAGATCTGCTTTACATGATCAAGGACCAGACGTCGTTCCAGGACGCGTTCAAGGAAATGAAATTCTCAGATTAAAAAAAAAAAAAAGACACTGATTCCTAAATAAACCAAGAGCTCTAAAGTCCATTTACACCGCAGGACTTAATGTGACATTTGGCACTGAAAAATGTACAGGTCCACGTTATATACAATGTAAAATTCTCATTATCTATTCACACAAAAACATCATAGAGAAGAGTGCATGAGGAGTGTTTGGCTAAAAGTCAACCAGGACTCTAAAAACGGTTCACTCCTCATCAACAGTGTTTGAACTCTGGCACGTTCAGAAGCGCTTTAGTGTTTCACGTCACAGTGAGTCAAGAACAACGCTTGTCACGGTACTTCCTTCATATGCCAGGCACAACACACCGTTAACGTCACACCTGTCGCCACTCGCCGGGGCTCTGCATTTTTAGTTAGAAGACAGAGCCTCAGCGAGAAAAGAGAAAAAGGTGTAAATATGTGAAAATGTTGTACTGCTTCAGCACTGGCTGCTGATGTGTTACATAAGAATCACTCAATAACCAAAGAAAAGCTCCACATCATACACCTAAATAACTATGGCATGTAATCTGGATATACATGCGTCACGAGGTATGTGATAAGCAGATGAAATCATATGAGACCGTCGATTGGGCAGATTGTGGCCATCAGGTTATAAACAAATCTAACTCCTCTACAGACGACTTCGTGTTGGTAACCGAAATGATGAAGAGGCGATCATGTCCTTGTTGACCTCCGAGGGTGAGGGTGAGGGAGGGTGATGAGACTTTGACGAAATCAAAGGAACATTCCACCTGCTGAACAGGCTCATAAATAACCAAAAGCTCATCACAGGAACAGAAACAAGGGCATATTTAGTCCAATAGATACTGTACAAATTAATTACAGCCTCCTCTGTCCTCTGTCTCAGTTTGGCAAATCTCCGTCTTGCTGTGCAGAATCTCTTCCTGTAGACAGTTCACAGAGCATGTACGGACTTTATAAATCCTTTATGAACACAAGCTGGGCGTCAAAGCCTTCAGAAAGCAGGCAGCTCCGTGTCTTTGTCAGAACACATGGCACCTTATCGTCCACTTGGCCCCTCTGCTGGTACTGTGATTTTGTTGCAGTGTATGCATGTGTGACTTTTTGCTGTGTGAAGCGTCCTCTGTCTCACACGGACTCAGCGCTGGTGTGTGTGTCTGTGAGGGTATGTGTGTATGGGTGCATGTGTGTGTGTGTGTGTGTGTGTGTGTGTATGTGTGTGTGTGTGTTCATGTGTGTTTATGCACGTGGCTCCAGTTTGTGTGACAGTTCGAAAAGCGTCTGCTGATTGTCAATAATGTGCAGGTAGTGAACGCTCGCCCTCACCTCGGCGCTGTCGACCCCGATTACCTCGTTGCCTACAGGACAGACACAAAACACGCACATTAGTAACACACAGAAGAGCTTTCTACTGGACTCAAGAACACTAAGATTCACACACATTGGGCACAAACACAGACTGTGTTATGGCCATACAAAGAGAGCAAAAGACTGTCTGGAAATGGTTGCTTGGAAACTGTAAGAGAAAACTGAGTGGGAGAGACGGCGCTCAGGTACAGGTGCAGTACACTAACTCAGCTGCAGATGGCAGTACGTTCCTCACAATGACTGGATCCAAACATCAATACTTTATCCACAAGAAACTGTTTGTCACTAGAGGGGAGACTGAAGACCTGCAGAGCCCTCGAAACTGAGTCTGTGTTCTTAGGACCGTCGTACCAAATGAAGGGGTGAGAGGGCTCACCTGGCTGGTCGCTTTGGCAGTGGCGAATCATTCTCACTGTGTCTGCGATCATGTGCTGTTGGTTTAAAAGAAGACATGTTGATCAGTGCAATATCAATCAAACCAGATCTAATATTCTAAGGCAGACTTGTGCTGCTCCAGAGCACTAATAACAAACAGCACTCTGACTATCCATTCATTATTGATCACTGACTGCCGCAGCAGTTTTCTACTCTTTGACCTTATACATTTGCGCCTTTACACGAACATGAATTATTACTAACTCTCTTGAGGCAGTTCGGATTATCTTCGATACAGCTTTAATGAAGGCAACAAAGAACAGTTACAGGGCTGCCATTAAAGCATGAAGCGCCTTGCTACAGAGCTACAGCAATAAACGTCTGCATGTTTCATGGTTGTTCATTAACACATATAACACACTGATTACTTCCGACTGGCTTCTCTAATATACATATCAGGGCTTCCCTGGTTTCTTCACTGCAGACTCTGCTGTGTAAAATGAGTGCCCAGCTTGTCAAACTGCAGTGCAGTGGTGAGTTTTCTCACACACCAGCAGCTGATTGTGACTAATGTTTCTCTCTTCTTTTCCCAACTTGTCAAAACTCTTTTTTCTTTTTGGCGA
Organism: Chaetodon trifascialis; assembly: GCF_039877785.1. NCBI lineage: Eukaryota > Metazoa > Chordata > Actinopteri > Chaetodontiformes > Chaetodontidae > Chaetodon > Chaetodon trifascialis. Next base: position 13,581,333 of record NC_092072.1, on the reverse strand, counting down.
CATGCTGCCCTGATTAATTACTGTGAAACAAATGTTTGATGGGAACAGCTGCAGCTCGGTAGGCAGAGCTGGCTCTCCGCTAATTGCAGGGTTGGCAGTTGGTTCCTTACCTCCTTAAACCGAGCCCCAAAGTGCTCATGCTGGTTAGACCAGCACCTTGCGTGGTAGCTTGCTGCCCTCTTTAAGTGTTTGTGTATGGGTGAATGAGTGGCAAATTGTAAAGTGCTTTGGGTGCTATATAAATCATAGCATTTATACCCCATTTTCCATTTATCTGATAAATCAGTCACCTGTTGATGCATCTATCTTGTCAGACCTTACAAAACAGATGCAACTCACCAGCTTCTCAAAGTTGACCAGGTTGTCATGGAAGGTCTTGTTTCCCTCATGGATAAAGGTGATATCTAAAAGCAGGGGAAAGTGTCTTAAGGTTTCATTCACCAAAAACAATACAGTGTGTGTGTGTGTGTGTGTGTGTGTGTGTGTGTGTGTGTGTGTGTGTGTGTGTGTGTGTGTGTGTGTGTGTGTGTGTGTGTTACCTTTCAGGAGAAGAGGCATGAAAGGGATCTTAGGAGGTTTCATCCTCTTGAAGGATTCCCTATAGGCTTTGTGGTTCAGAGATGGATCCTGAAGGAAGGTGGTGGGCAGATGGAGAAAGAGAGAAAACAGTGTCAACGGAACAAATTGGAAAAAGAGAGTTCAAGATTTCATTATCAAATGAAAAGAAGAACATATTCCATGGTCAAGGTCTATCTCTGCATGTGTCAAGTAAGTCTCACCGTGATGAGCTCCAACTCTGAGAAAAGCTTCTTGAACTTCCCCGGACATTTCTGAAAGGAAGACATTTGGTCAGAATTTGATTTAAAGTGCATGTGTGCAAACACGCTAAATGACAACGCACACGCTTACCTCCCAGGTCTGGTTGAGTCGGCTGACGGCTGCTGTGTTGAGACCCATGATGATGGCAAATGCAGAATTCAAATTTCTTTGGGCTTTACAACTGAAAACACACAAAAATGTTACAAGGTCATTATGCATAGAAATCTTGATGAGTTTAATACATGTGCAATACATTGCGTGTATTTCTGATAGTGTGTGTGTGTTCTTACTGAGCTGCAATCTTGATAAACTTCTTGAGCAGCTGTACTCTCTTGTTGAGCGATACACACATGAGCACCTCGGACATGACCCACTGCTGGACCTCGTTGCAGCGCTGGAGCAGGACTGAGAGCGCCGCCGTGTGGCCCGTACCAGGAGCACGGCTGAGGGTGTAGTACACCAGCTCCTGCTGCATGTGGAGGAAGGCAAGACTGTGTGTTATTTCTTTTGTTGATTTGATTAATCATTTTAAAACTTCTATAAAACATCAGTCATATATTTCCAGAGCCCATGGTGACATCTTAATATTGTTTGTTTTGTCCAACCAACAGCCCAAAACCTGAATAAATTCAATTTGCAATCATATGCAGCAGAGGCAAGCAGTAAATGCTCACATTGTGCTGTGCTTCTCCATTCTCACAAATATTAATCTTTTCCTGACAGCCACTCAGCTGCAAGAAGACTTTCTGTACTCATGATCCAGCAAGTGCTGGAGAGCATTTGGAGTCTTAAATGCTTATATTCCAGCAATCTGTCACGAATATGAATTTATTCTACACTATGTGCACACACCATATGCATACATTTGTGTGCCTGTGTGTGTGAGTACATACCTCATGGATGGATTTGAAGAGGCTCCAGTCCAGGTGTGTGAGAGCGGCTGCCACATCCCAGGTGTTAATACCTAAGAGTCGCACCGGCCTCCTGCTTAGCTCAGCGCTGTCCGTTAAAGGAGGCTGCACACACAAAGGAAAGCTAAGTTAGTACATAGAAATACAACGTATACACAAAAATACAGGTACTGTCACAGGTGCTGTGTATCTACAGGAATAGGGCAACCTCCAAATAAGCTAAAACAGCCAGAAACATTACAGCAAGTACCTCCAGCATACATACATACAAGCAGAAGTGAAAGCTAACAGGGAAGTGGTGATTGTGCAACACAATCATTCTGTCCACCAGTGGTTAGAGGTCACCATATTATATAGTTCTGCATTTGAAGGCCTGACGATTGACTCAGCAGACAATATGCTAAATAAAACTAAATACTGCACACCTAGCAGCCTACTAATTGGATAGTCGTGCAGTTGGTACGATGCTCAATATTGTAAAAATATTTGATGATTCACAACTGACGCTCGGCTGTGAAAAACATACCATTACAGAACAACACACCGCCCTGATACAGCACTTTCCAATCCTGCTGTCACGGTTGGGCAACAACAAAGTAATTGTGGCTCACACCTTTTCTCTCCTATTGAGTCAGAGTTAATAACAATCACCTGGCCTGAGTCTTTCCGGCTCGCTTATAATGCATGACTCATCTTAACACTATGAAAATATGTCAGCTGGAGAATTAGAATATTCATTTTCATGCCTGATTTAGTCAGAATATGATACAGAGGCAACCAACGATATCAGAGGAAGCAAATGCCCAAATTATCATATCTTTGAGAGGTGGTGGTTTGCTTTAAACCTGCAAGCTGCTTCTTTAGCCTCTATCAATGCTTATGAAAAATGAGTGTTAGTCAAGGACGGAAGCACACAAAGAAAAAGTGCATCTCCATACCAAAATCTCAGTGAGATCCCTGCGACAGGCCACGAGCTTTCCCTGTGGGGTCAGAGACTCTGAATACACGCAGTCACTGGGCTGTAACACCCTTCGCTCTGCAGAGGCAAATATACACACAAAAGAGGGAGAGAGAGATGATAATAACTTAGAGCCAAGAGGGTAGAACAGTGCTTCCCAACCACGGGTACTTGTACTTTTGCAGTTTCCATGGGGGATGATTGTAGAGTAGCTCATTTAATCATCTTATTTAAAAAAAAACAGAATAAACGGTCAGAACGGTGGGAATCACTGGTGTAGAAAATGAGCATTTTCAAATGTATTTGCATGCATTTCTTTGTGTGTTTGTGTTTCTGTGTACCTCCAGTGTTTGACACCACAGCGAGCACCATGTCTTCCTCTGCTCGGTCCATTTTCAGGCCCACAATCCTCAGCAGCTCATGGGCCTCCATGGAGGGGTGCGTGTGGACACTCAGGTAGGAGTCAGCGCTCACGTACACACAACAGATAACTGAAGGTACATAGAAAACATTCATAGAGTGGCTAAAACAAAAACACTGAAATGCTGTAGAGTCAGCATGAAGCAGAAACAACTCAAGTGTTTAGAGAGAGAGACTTGAGTTATTTTTTGTCAAGCACTGAAGCAGACAGAAAAATGCAACACGCTGTATTTAAGCAATTTGCATGTGCAAAAGTCAGCCTGTGCATAATCGTGTACAGTCTTGGGCAGTGTGTTTGTGTTGTGCAAATGCGTGTTTGCACGTATTTGTGTTACTCACCCTCACGAGTCTCAGTTGGTGGATTTCGGAGTTGCGCAAAGTTTTCCTTCAAACTCAACTGCTGATACATTTGTTTACTCTGAGAGAGAGAGCAGAAGAAACGTGGTCATGTATAATACACTACTTAAACTTCACTGAATATAGTGATGCACTGATAACATCTGTAGCATCTGTATCAACACCTATGCAGCTCAGATTAATGATTAGAATTGAACCTCTAGGGGCTCAAGTGCTGACAGTGTCAAACAATGTGGATGTAATAAAACATTCCCTCTCATCTACCATCCCCCATCTCTGACTTACCTTCTGGTTTGGAGGGCAGTCATCCACAGTGCTACAAGGAAGAAATGAGCAGCAGTGAGGAGGGATGCAAGCAGGCATGGAAAAATAAAAACTATATTTAGTAGTTGGTTCTTAGTTATATTGAATACAGAGAACGAACACACTTACTGTCTGCGACGCAGAAGTTTCTGAAACTCCTTCAGGTCTTTCTCTAGTGTAGGGAATTCATACAGATCTTCTAAAACACACCTGTACAGGGTCTAACAGAGAGAGAAAAGAAAACCAAGATCCATGAAATCACACCAACAATCTCATATTAACACTTGATTGATAATCAGAAAGGCTGCAGGAAAAAGTTTTGAATGCCTTAGTCTTTGGTCTTTTTATGTTCTCAGACTCTAGCACTGCTATCCACCAGGCTCAGTTTCTAACCATCACTGCACTGGCTCCATATCAAACAGATGTTGGACTAGCTGCTACCTTATCTGAGTTATTGTGCCTAAACAAGGCGTGTGAGCTCTGAGCGTCATAAATGAACTTCCACTCAACTTAATAGTTGTGGGCTAGAAGGATAATAGGTCAGATATCTGAAAACCTGGTATCTAACCATACTATTTGTACGACTGGATACCATGAGGAGGCCTTATGATAGGTCATAACATCCTTTAACATCAATACTGGCCTCCCATATCAGTGCTTTCCAAACTTGTGGCACATTTCAGAATGTGCACTGATAATGGAGGTGAGTGAGAAAATCTGTGCTTTTGTAAAACCCCAATCCAAAAAATTGGGACACTGTGTAAAACGTAAATAAAACAGAATGTCCTTATGGTAGGCAAGCCAAAAAGTTCAACTTCAGACCTTCCATAAACATTGCTGTTTATTAGTGAACCTGGATGAGAAAAGAATGAAGTCTGAGCAGCTCATTAACGATCACGTAAATGATGCTGCGTGGGTTGATTACATGAAAGAAACATCACACAAATTCTGCACCTTGTACTTAAATGAGTGACTACACACACTCTGTAGTGTTTGTGTGTGCGTGGCAGAGAATTATGAAGCAGCATGAGGCCGTAACATTAAGCACTTACAAGGATCCACACACACGTGCACGTACACACATATCTCCACACACCTGCTTATCGCTGTCATTGACCCGCCGTAGCCTCCCATCCCAATTCCCCTCTCATTCCTCTGTTACTAGGCAACTATCACCTGGGTTACGCACTCCATATGAGATTATACCCATGCCAACCCTCGCACTTTGGTTTCCATAGCAACCCGGCACCGAGCAATGGAGCCGTCAGGTTATGGAGGGACAAGTGATTGGCGAGTGTGTGTGTGTCTGTGTTTGATGTGTGTGAGCGTGTGGATGAGTGATCGTGTGTGTGTGTGTGTGTGTGTGTCTGTTTGAGCGTGTGGATGAGTACAGGTGTGATCATGTTTGTGTGTGTGTGTGTGTGTGTGTGTGTGTGTGTGTGTGTGTGTGTGCGCGCGTGCGTGTGCGTGTTTGTCCCTTTCTCTTTCAGTGTCACGATTGTCACAGGGATTCGAATCCGATTCAGCCGACCATGTGAAAATGTAGCAGTGACGCAGTGGAGACTCGCAGCGCTGCTCGAGAGAAAAGTGAAAATAATGTAAGCTAAAGAATCTGTATGTATGTGTCTGTTTTTAATGGCCATGATGTACTAAGTACATACTGCATTTTGACACAGTGACTGGTAGAACAGTCGATTCATTGTTCATTTTATTTGTTACTTGTTATTGGATGTGAATAATTCTACCGGCTATCTTGTATTAGTCCAGAAAGAGAAACATGCAGCCCATATCCGTCACTCCTCATGTGATACACCATGAAAGCGCCTGTGTTTTCCTCTTTCTTTTTAGCTTGCTTTGTCAGAAGGACGAGATAAAAACATTAACAAGGTGCCCCTGTGGGAGAAAGCTGAAACAGTTCAACAAAAAGATCAGGGAACACACACACAGGGAGACAGACAGAAAGCTCTTCAGCTCTCTCCATGAAATGCTTGAAGCTGAGGAAGGACAAACCCAATTTTAGAACACGACAGAAAGACAAATGAAGATGAATGAGTCGTCTCACGTTCTTCAGTGACACGTGTGAAAGGACACCAGAGGGTCAGACTCATTAAATCTTTGAAATACAGGAAACAGAGTGAGAAGAAAGAAAAAAAAAACAACAGATGTGGGTATGAAGGGAGAAGTTCTGTTCTGTACCTTCATGAAGCTCCTGACGTGCTCCTCTTCCTTCAGGAAGTCCTTGTAGAGCCTGGTCCAGTGGGAGACCAGCTGCAGTACTTTGCGCTTCCTGAAGAGGGCGTCTTTACCCTCCTCCTGGCCCCTGCAGCGGGCACTGCTATAGGTGAGAGTGGTCAAGGAGACAACGAAGGACAGTGTGGACGCTGAAAGGGTGTGTGTGTGTGTGTGTGTGTGTGTGTGTGTGCGTGTGTGCGTGTGGTAAGGATATTGTCCCAGCAGAGCCTGACAGAGATCATTGGTGGACATGAACACTAGGTAGGTCAGCAGGAAGTCATCCAGCAGCATTTCTGAAACACAGGAAACATATAATCAGTCGCTTCCCAGGCCTTCACTGGCAAAGTGGGTGCAAGTGAAGTTTCCAACTTTTTTGTGGAAATAAGATGTGGAAAGTCACATGAAAGAGTCTTAGTTTCTCCCTTCGGCCCTCATTTCACCTCTGATTCCCTCAGTCTACATTATATGCTACTGAGCGGCAGTCGCTTTGTGTCAGCCACATTACAAAACATCACATATAGATGTTAAGCCCTGAACTATGAGAACAATCCTTCCCATTGCCCCCTTTTTTTGTCCCTAAGTAGCATTTAAGTAGTGGCAATCAATAATTTTATACGGCAATAAATCAAATTACATCTGTGTTCTGTGATGGGGGCTCCTCATACCGATGAGCACCAAGACATCACCAACTCTTCGCTTCCCCTCAGTCCCACCGCTCCTTGTCTTATTTTTCTGGCCTACAACTTTAAAGATTTGGCTCTCTCACATGCCGCAATGCTTGGCTGTTGGTGGAGACCAAACCAGAGCTAAAAGGAGAGTGAATATTGGACTTGCATTTATAAGGTTCCCCATTTTCCTGCACATTTCCTGACTTTTCAGTCTGACATAGAAAAAGCAAACATTTACAACACCAGAAAGTGTTTCTTTTTCTCTGGGCTCTTGTTCTTAACAACTTCAAAAAAACAAACTTCAGCAGAGCAGAGCAGGCTAATGTGCAAGTGAGAAAGCAAGACGGTATGTGTGTGTGTGTGTGTGTGTGTGTGTGTGTGTGTGTGTGTGTGTGTGTGTGTGTGTGTGTGTGTGTGTGTGTGTGTGTGTGTGAGAGAGAGAGAGTGTGTGTGTGTGCGTGTGTGTGTGTGACTCAGCAGGTGTTCAATGGGTAAGAACCGAATATAAACAGCCCTCGTGGCAGATGGGTAATGAGCCATTGTTGGTGGTGTGAGGGAGCTGCCGTGTGTGTGAGAGAGAGAGTGTGTGTGTGGTGTTAAGCACTTTCTCTGAGAAAATGTGTGACCCAAATATGGCTCTGTCAGGCAGAGAGCAAAGAAATCAATTATACAAGACTGAGCAGAGGCCACGGCATTAATATTTGATGAACCGTCTTCTCTTTAGAAATAAAAACACAACTTTTCTCAAGAAATATTTTTAGACAGTTCTGACTGAGCTTATGACTTTTTCAAACCCCTGTTGACTCACTTTCGTTTTCCGTGTCCTTTTTGAGCCCTGTTCAGTTGTGTGGATGGAGAGCTCCTTCTTAACCAGCTATCAGTCTTTCTTTCTGCCTTCTGTTTCCTCTCTCTCTCCATCCCAAACTATGCTTGTCCCCCCCCACACACACCCCCATTTTTTCATTTTCTCCTTCTCAGCGGTAACATTTCCTCCCGCTACTCTTCTCCTCCTACGCTCGCCCTCTCTCAGCTCTCTGTGATGATAAATATCCATTTTCATCTTCAACATATGCCCTCTGCATTTGCCCGCTGGCACACACAAAGTCAAACACATAAATGCTCATAGACACAGCAATGCACACCCTAACACACACACACACACACACACACACACACACACACACACACACGCACACAGCACCCTGATGAATAACTCATTCAGTTCTGACCTTGGGGACTTTATCTGTTGTGAGAGAGGCAGGAAAAAGAGAGAAAATGTGTGTGTGCTCACCTAATCGCAGTAATCTGCCGCTGTGTTTTTTGTTGTGTGTGTGCCTTTTTGTGTGCACATGGGGAGGGGTGGTTGGGGTAATCGCTCTTTCTCTGTGGAAGCATGTTCGAGCCTGTTCAACATGCGGCACGGCAAAGCCCGCTCAAACGGCACACTGATGCTCAGCGCCACCCCAGAGGGCCTCCGCACACACACGCACGCACACACACATGCTCAACCTCATGCTTATTCAACGCACATAGACCGAAAGATGCACACACACAGATAGGGAGACAAAGACAGCCAAACATGCACAAACACTCCTGATCTGCGTTGCTGCTTCTGCCTCTCCCTCTGCACACACTAAAAAAAAAAAATCAACTCGAGCCTTAGAAAAAAAAAAGAGTCTTTTCTCTTTTGAGTGGATAAATATCAGGCGGTCTTCCTCCACAAAGACCATCTCAGTTCTCTCTCTCTCCTACATTCATCTCTCCCTCTATCTTGGTTTGCTTCCTGCAATTCAGTGAGATGGCTCCCTGTGGACTGCTGGGAACTGGTGGTGCTGAGGAGCTGATACATAAAGACGCCTTGTCTTAAAGCGGCGCAAACAGGCGAGAGCAGGTCTTACAAGACGCAGGTTCAGGACCCAGATGCCTCTGTGTGATAAAAGTATTATTTACTGGACCTGGGCTTCACTGAATTTAATCACAAGAAAAGAAGTTAAGATTCACTGACTACCACCGAAGATAATTCCTGTTTTTTCAATAAATAATGCAGGAAATATTCTCTTACTATAACAGCATGTAAAGGAGAAAAAGCTAAAGCAACTCACATCACAAATGCTTTCAAATAATCCCAAAACATAAACTGAAAAAATTATTAATAAGAGAATTTTGATTTTACAAAATATTGTTGTCTTTTTATGTCTTCTCTCAAATGACTATGTGAAAAAAGAGTCAAGATAAATCAAAATGAACATCATCATTAGTCACAGCCCTACTGTTAATGTGATCTATGAGCCAACTGCACGGCTGTAAAGCAAACGAAAAAACTTTTCCTGAGATAAAAGAAGTGTAGTGGCATTGTAAGTGCTGCACTGTCACAGAAGCCAGTAGCTATGGCTTGAGGTTTGTAAAAATGAGACGGTTAACAAGGCACTGAAGTAGTTTTCAGAAGAAATGCCGACAACACCCCGAGGGATTGTTTCACAAACTCATTAAAGCATTTAACCTCTTGAGTGTTTCTCATATTTACAGGCAGTGACATGGCTGAATGATTGCCTGCACACACACACACACACACACACACACACACACACACACACACACACACACACACACACACACACACACACACACACACCTGGATGTGGTGTGAAGTGTGGACTGACTCATGCAGCCACACAAACACACACTGACTGCATAATCGAGGGGGAGAGCATACCTCCTGGGCTTCGGGGAAAATGAAAGCAACAGACAAAGGTCCAGGCTTGGCTGTGTTGTAACTTGTTGTGTGGTGCAGAAAATTAAATTCCTTTCAATGACAGGGTGGGGGTGTTGCTTAGGTTTAAACACACCTTTGGCCAAACTGCCGAGACAAACATCTCAGCTGCTTCATTTATTTGACTAACTTTTGGTGAACTCTGATTCTTTCGATCTATATGTCTATGCTGTGTGTGATGTCCCCTAACAGATGAGCCCTTCTGCATAATGTTTACGAGACATGTGTTCACCTGTGTGTGTGCGCGTGTTGACAAACTTACCGCTCTCTCTGCTCTCTGGCGCCCCTCTTTGGTCGTCCAGCCGCAGGTCGCTTAGCAGATGCTCCAAGATCTTGAGCGGTGTCCCCGAAACCACCACGTACCTGTAAGACGAAGAGTTGCAACAGTCTTCCACACTAGAGAATGAGGCCCTTCCATCCCTCCATGCTCCCTCTTCCTCCTTTTTCTCCTCCACATCGTCGTCATCGATGTAGCGAAAATGGGGAACGTCAAATGTACAGATTTCTGAACCGCTACCGTCTTCATCATGGTTGCTGTCCTCATCATCTATGTCCTCCTCATCTTCATCATCTATGTCCTCCTCTGCCTCTGCAAGTGTAGCTAGCTCGGTGGTCATCTTCATATCCAAACGCTTGCGGAGGAGCAGCCCTCATCTAAAGCTCTGCACAGGAGTGCTCTCCTGTGGGGTAAACTGCCTTGCCTTCTGCCCCTGTCAGCTAAGAGCTCCAGAGATTAAAACCCTCTCCCTGACAGCTCCTACAGTAGCACACAGGGAACTGATTGCTTGTGAAGAAGCTCTACACACATAGACACACACATACACACACCCACTTAACCTGCCTGTCACTGACACTCCCTGCATTGTGCCTTAGGTCCTGGCACACACTGGCTTAAATACACACAAACACAGTCGTTGTACAAAAGGAACAAACTTTTAGGAAATGCACATGTACACGCGCGCACACACACAAACACACACACACACACACACACACACACACACACACACACACACACACACACACACACACACACACATACACACACACACACACACACACACACACACACACATAGATGATCCTAAACCCATACACTGATTTGCACAAGGCAGTGAACCAGTCTTGGTGTCATCTTTCTTTCTCTTTCAGCTGAAAACAAAAGACATTCTCTTCTTCCTGCTCTATGCCAGAAGCTTAAGCATACATTATCTTAGTCACCCATGCATGCACTCACACACTCACACAGCACAGCACTGTTGACAGCAATACTGATATTTTGCATGTACGTGCAATGGTGCGTGTTTGCAGCTTGAGATCCAAAAGTAAAAAGCTGAAGAAGAGAGGGAGGAGTACTATGATTATCTTTTTTGTTGCCACTGTTGGTTTGGATGGCTCTTATTATGTAGGAGGAGGGACTGACCTCTTGTCACAATCCTCCTCTCTGGACCCGCCCCCTGACGATGTGGGTGAGGGCCGGTCTGATGGCGACGTCACTGATGATGTCACTCTCTGCAACACCAATACGTCCCGGCCTCTCTCCTTCAGACAAACCCTCCCCACCGCCTCCTGAGGGAGAGAGGGGGAAAAAAGAGGGACATGTCACAAAGTGAGGCAAGGACAAAACTGTTGGAAGGCGATTTAAGGGAGAGAAATAAAATGAACAATGTATCTGCCTACATTATTGTGATACTAACTGTGTGTCTGGACTCACTGAAAACCCAGTCAGCCTTAATCTAAGCTTCACACAGTAAGAAAACAACATACCTATCTATGACATCTGCAAAAGATATGCTTGAGGTAAAGTTTAATAGATCAAAATGAAAAATGCTTTTATGTGAAGTGTTAATGTTAAAACCCAAATATCAGCCGATGCACCATTGTCAGAGTTTCTTTAAACTCTGCAGTATTGCTGGAAAAGAGATGACAGGCTGCTCTGTATAATACTGTACAATGTAGATCAAAAAGATGTCGGGTGCTCTTGGAAAACAGGGAGAAAAAACAGAGCACTTCAAACAGGGAGGCACTTCAGGCACGAACAAACGGGGAAGGATATACTGAAAACCCTTTATTGTCGTGGCTAATTCATAAAAAAGCCAACCCATTTTGACCACTGAAGGTGTTTGTCAGGGCTTCTTATTCACTTAAGATTAAAACATTTGTCCCACACAGACAAATGTAGCACACACACTTACTCACTAAGCCATATGCAGACTCTGTTAGCACCATCAAAGGGAAGTATTGCATTTCCTACCTTCAGAAGAAATTGTATTGTGCAATAAATAACAATGGGGACAAATAGGAATGTGGGCTGGGACTTGAAATGATCCCCAGCTCCAAAAATGAACAGCAACTTGATCTGTGTCTCTGCCACATACAGGCGCACACCTGCAGTGACAGAGCAATGGCGACAGAGCTCCAGACGGACAAAGGAGCACAATAAGAAACAGCCCGAGGAGAGGACAGAAAAAGGAGAGGAGAGAGGGAGATCAAAGGCAGGAGCAGGAGGAGAGATAAAGAAGCAACGTCTCTCCTCCAGCTGCTCGCTGCAGTCTCTGTCACAGCCAGAGGGATCAACCAGCAATCACAACTGACACAGAGAGCTCTCTGTGCGGGGCTGTGTGTGTTGCACAGTGCAACAGACACACACAGACATGTCGCACTGCACACATCGACATCTAGATGCCACAATTATATAAAAATCCAATTCCAAAAAAGTTGGGCCCATATAGTAATATCCTTTGAGCAACTGAGCCTTTCCAGGATGCCCCTTTCATACCAATCATGATCCTGTCACCTGTTACCAATGAACCTGTTTACCTGTGGAATGTTCCAAACAGGTGTTTTTGGAGCATTCCACAAGCCCTTTGAGGCCAATTTGTGATTTTGGACTGTATAAATACAACTTGACTTCACAACTCACGCTTCAGTTCCATTTTAACTGTCTACATTATGGCTAAATGATAATGATGATATAACGCTTGTATCCGCAACACAGAATGTTCTTATTCATGTCGACATTTTATAATGATTCATTGTAGGGGCGTTCAGGTAGTTCATCAGTTCAAAGAGAAAAAACACTCGCCCACCACTGCAGAGACTCTGGTTTGATTCCCGCGAGCGGAGGCTTCGTCTTGGCTGAACACTCCAAAAAACAAAACTGGAGGTGTTCAACGTGGCACAATGTCATGTTCATGACTCGATTTAGAGTGTCTTCAACATTGCTAAGACAACTGGAGCTTCTTTTAAGTAAGATATTATAGTCGACGCTAATTTTAAAACGGCTTTTATCATTAATTGGTTAGTCCTCATATCTATCCATCCTTAATGTGACTCATGAATTTCAGTCCAGTCCAGTAAGTCCACAAACACACCTGAATCCATCTGTGGAAAATGTGCATTTCAAAGAATCATTTCATTATGTAACATGCTGAAACTCAATGTCCTCAAGGATTAGAAAGACAGAGATACTTACAACTGATAAATAAGGCAGTGATGGCTGATGTAAAATGATCTGACACTGCATGCCATTAATTACAATTTGGGCAGGCACCCAGACCGCACCCAGCGGCCCAGATGTGAAGTCAAGATAACAAGCTTGGTGGCTAAGTGGTCTGAAGGGGACATGCCATGAGACCACATCATCCAGGGTTCAAATATGAACCAGGACGCTTCATCACAAGGCTGCCTCTTAATGTCTTCTGACCTTTCCTGTGTCTCTACACCCCCAGCTATCTAAACCCCCCGAAATACAGTGAAAAAACAGAGATTATGTAACCAATTATATGGTAACCACTATAAAAACAACAGAGAAGAAAATGTTGTGCAGTGTTCCTGATACAGTAGCTAACTGTTGATCTTTCCGATAACACAGACACTCACACTCTTTACACAGATGCCAAGAAAAATAACTCGGAGCCAAGAGTGGAGGAAGGCAGCATTACAACACACATGCACACGCACGCGCGCACTGACACACACACACACACACACACACACACACACACACACACACACACACACACACACACACACACACACACACACACACACACACACACTCGAGATCAAAAGGCTTCCAGAAAATGCACCAAAACAGCAGTAAAACTTGCAACACTTCCACTGTGCGTATGTAACTCTATGTGCACACACATGCATTCACACACACAAATCACCCCTAAAGAGTTAAGTGCAAACAGCCGCTCTGACAAACAACATCAATTTAGCCTGAGAAAGAATTCAAGCCATGAAAAGGAAAAATATACAAAGTGCGCACTTGAGTGCTGTGGAGAGGAGGGGTCACAAAGTTATGCAACACAGAAAGAGAGAGAACGAGAAAAGAAAAGAACGAGAAAGGCAACAGACCGGGAAGGAAAGTGAGAGACACGGAGGAGTGTGGGGAAAAGTGAGAAGTACGAAGAAAGAGCCAGACAGAAGCAGTGTGAATCAAGCTGCCGGTTTAGTTCAAACTTTTTTTTAATGTAAAGTGGCATTTACATCAGCAGGAAGAATTGAAATTCGCTTCTTTAGTCTGAGCCAAAAACAGCAATACGTCAGGCTTTGGTGGAAAGACAGACAAATACATGAAATTAGCAATTATGCAATACACACTGTAATGGTTTAAAACAGTTATGAAGGACAGAGCCTTTTAGGACACTTCCAGACTGATGTCTGACAAAGCTGGAGCAGCCATGCCAGACATGTAGGCCAGCAAACCTCCATAACTGAGTTCTCAGGACAGCTGGTCTCAGCTAACAGGTGCGTCAGTCCCTTTCCTTCCATTTCTTCCCATCCCTTCCTTCAATTCAACCATCTGTGCCTCCACCTCGCCTCCACCCTTCCCCTCTCGCGGTCTCATCTGTTCACTTCTGGAAAAGCTTTTTTCTGTTTCCCACATCACGCTTGAGCCAAGTCTCTCTCTGCCTCTATCTTTGAAAGGCCAGACTTTATGGTCTAGAGGTTTAAGATTTGGGAAGAGAAGATAAAGAAGAGGGGAGGAGGTGCACTCGCAGTGGCCCTCACGGGGTCATAAACTGCATACACACATATCTCTCACACACACACAGACGCATACAAATTGAAAGAGTTCAATGTCTGCACAGAACACAAGGAAAGAACGACGCGAAACTTCTTCGACTTCTTACAAAATCAGGACTCTTTTGCCTTCTCTCTGCCTCTCTCTGAGTCTGTCTGTCACCCCCCCCCCCCCCCTCGCTCTATCACACACACAGGCACACACACAATATGACAAATTGTGCAGAGGAAAGGTGGGCCTCATGGACAGCCTAAAGGAAGTACTCTGTGTTCCCTTCCCGTTCCTGTATGTGTGTGTGTGTGTGTGCACATGTGTGCGTGTGTGTGCACATGCGTATGCTGGGGTCTGTGCTGATAGTGACCAAGCCATATCTGTGTTGTGATAGCCCTGGGCCCGATTCCTGGAAATAATGGATAAGAATATGAAAACACAATGCTTTTAAGTCAGCAGCACACATACGTACAGATGCACAGACGCACACATAGTGGAACTGAAAGTAACACAAGCGTCCCGAATAGCCTGCCTGTGCCTCACCTACGCTGCGACCTTGCATTATCCCTCATGCAGGTTGACCTCTGGTAAACTCTGATGGCGGAATCAAATGTGGAAGAGTGCAAATGCAAGTCTGAAGCGACAAGAAGGCAAAGATGCACCCAATACACAGTACTGACACATGAGTTATATCACTATGGAAACAGCCCACACCGGTTTGTCAGAGCTTGTCTGTCATGGAAAAAAAAAGAAACTGGAAAAAAAAAAAATCACCATGACAACCCAGTAAAAGAAAAGTGGTCTTTGTGGTGAATGGAGCTGTTTGCTTGGTTTTGGTTTCTGCCACATCTTGCAGCCTGAGCTGGGCAGTGAGTTGGCTGAAAGTGATAATCAGACCTGTTACTCATCTCTTGATATGTGCGGCGCGTCATCCATGTAATCAACACGTGCTCCCTATGTACTTTAAGAAGACTAAGAGCCTCTTATCAAGGCCCGAAACCTGCAAGAATCGTTTGAGGGGTACTTGGTGAAACATGACTCATGATTTTCCAATCATAACATGACACTGAAAAGAACTGATGTGTCATGTAAAAAAACTAAACATGGGATATATACAAGTTCCCCTTTCATAGACCAACATATAGTCTATATGGACAATATTCAGTCATAAATACCGAGGAAAATATAGTTTTATCTCACTTTAAAGAAGTCATATTAGACTACCTCAGGACATCTCCCACAGTCCAGTTCCTCTTTAAGTATATGTTCCTTCAATTATTTATCCCAGTGTTCCCCCATTACCTTCAAGGAAAATTATTTCTGATGTGAATCTTTTGGACAAGCCTCAGCTGAATCAGGATGATATACAGGTACATCTGCCTCTAACTCCCCTCCTCGTCCTCCTCGTGGTTAAATAAGGATACCTCTAATAAGATCAGGTCACCTGAGATCTTAAATGTCACTGTTTCACATATCTTTCGCACTTCTGTTCTAGTATAAGGTGCAAATATAATCATGTCCTTTTAAAGAGAAAAGTCTTAAACAGAATTTTTGACAAGTCCTGCATGAGCTTTTATATATATGAAACTTGATGTCAGATCTTACTTTGCCTGAAAAATTCCACTTTCTGATGTTTACTTTTACCGTGTGTGCAGACTGAAGGATCTTAAGTTCAGACTGAATTTCATCATTAACCTCTTCACACAAATTCATCAACACTGTTCCTAATGATTCCCAAAAAGTAGAAAACAATGTTTCCTACTGTTTCCAATCATTTTTTGTTTCTATATTCAAGCCAAAGACAAGATTCATTTCTTGTAATTTCATGTACATCTGCCTGCAATTGAGCAGAAAACATATGTTTGGAGACGTCATGATCTGGAATAGTATCTTAAGCTCTGTGTCAGAAAAATGCTCAGCTCTGAGTGTCTCTGTACAAATAATTTCCTGGAGATAAAGAAGAACATGAAATAAGAAACTTCAGATATTTACTCACGAACCATAATAATTTTAGCAGTAAAGAATAATGTAGGTTCACTGACTATCACAGGGCTTAGAAACCTTAATTAAAATAAAATTCCTGCTTTAAAGACAAGAAGATTTAGAAGATTGAAAGGTTTATCCTTGTGTAACCTAGATCAGTTTGAGAGGACTTGAACCTGTACCTCACGAGTCAACCTAAGAGTGGGTTCAGTGTGCAGTGTAGTGGAACCATCTCTCTATATTCCTGCTTTAACAACACAACACAAATATTTCCCTGTAGCTTCATACAGAAGCAATGCTGCTATAAAGCACAATATGTTCCATTTGTATATGAGGGATGAAAGTGAAATCATACGCGCTCCCCACGGCCGGGCTTCGGTCAAACTCACCGAGCTGATGAGATATGTGGTTCATTTCTCAAACACACGCACTGTGATGCAGGGTGAAATCAGACTGCATTCGCTTCGTTTCCTGCCCTCAGGTGTGCTCTAGAGCGGGATTATACAGTACAACGCTTCACTAACACCCCACTCATTACACGCACACACTGACTCAGCCTGCCACAGCACCACGAGTGCATGAAGACACACACACACACACACACACACACACACACACACAAGCTCCCACACATGATTATAAGCTTTAGGCAGCAAACTCACACACACTCAAATGAACGCAGACAGACACACACACGCACAATCACAGAGAGAGAGAGTACTTGACAGACTGTGAAAAGAGTGTGAGATCACATTGCTTAAGCCATTATTAACACTCACATTAGACGAGCAAGAGAGCTGGTGGTTGCTTAATCTAAAGTGATCTGAATGAGTGAGCGAGTGTGTGTGTGCATGTGCATGTGCATGGCAGTGCACAGATATGTCTTCATGTGCTCAGATGACGCACAAAAGTGAGCAGATACGCTGCTAATGTGCGTATATGTGTGTCTGTTCTTTAGATTGACAGCAACACATATCAGGATGGTCCTGATGAGGATTTACTCGCATGATCCCTCACCTGAATCCATGAGCAACTCAGACCTGAGGTGTGTGTGCGCTTAAAAGTGACGACAATAATGACAGCAATTACCACATGATGACGTCCATTACTCTCCGCTCACACTAACCATATAGCCGCAACTCGCTCTGCAGATTACATGGTGAAACACCAACGGGTTCGCAGGACGACATCATCAGTCCTACCAGATTCACTGCATGATAGCAATGACTTTTGAAATTATAAATGTCATTATCACGCTCTCTACTCACTGCTTGGTTCCTGTCGGGCAGGCGGTAGTTATGGTTCTGCAGCAGCCGGCAGCCGTCCTTGGCCAGCCGCTGGACGGCCTCCAGCCCCAGCCGGCTGGTCAGCTCCTCGCGGCCGCACGTCCCCATTCCTCCACCGCCGACGCCACTGCCACCACCGCCGCCCCGCAGTGCACACACCCCGCCCAGCTGCAACACAGGAGGCATGAACACATATCTCAACCCACAGTCCCAGGACATGGTGGAAACTTTCAAAAAGTGTTTGTGGGACGGAGGTCAAGAAAGTTCAGTGTTTTGGTCCAAGGGAGAATGGAAGCAGTTTGGGCATAATCCAGGAGCATGCAATGACAAGTTTTCAGCTGCCCCGTTTGTGTCCATGTGAAGAGAATCAGATGAAATGTAATCCTGCGCCTCTCTTGTCTCTTATTCTTTCTATCTATTACAGTCTGTAATGCCCTTTATCTGTTGCACTCCTGTCTCAGTCTCAGTCTCACTGCTCTGTGTCAGAGGATCTGGCGGAGAAAGAGTGAGTGTGTGTGATTACTAGTATAAGTGGGCGGGAGTGTGTCTGCGTGGGAAGAGTGAGTGCTGGTGTGTGTGTGTGTGTATGTCTCCTCCCCTCTATAGATGAGGAGTTGTGTGAAATGAGTAAACCGTCCTGGTAGCTCAAGTGAAGTACAAAGAAAGTATGTAAATAAGAATATCTGACAGTGTGGTCTTAAAAAGGGACAGAAAGAAATTCAGATCAAGAAACGAAACAGAAAGAGATAGAATAGACTTCATTAAGAGAGCTGCAGGATACCAGAGAAACTGTCGATTGCGTGTGTGTGTGTGTGTGTGCATGTATGTGTGTGTGCTCCCTAGGGTGCTGCTAGTATGATGGTTATCACCAGTGGTGGGCAGCCTGGTCTGTTTATTTTCCTTGGAAGAAGGCAAGAGGGGTATTTAATTTGGCTCAGAGCTGGTTAACCCTTCCTGTGAGCGCCACTATCCCACAGTGCCATGCTCAAGCAGAGGGTGACTCACACACACACACACACACACACACACACACACACACACACACACACACACACACACATACTATGGCATACTCCCACACTTCATTTTGTTTACGAGGAAAACTCCCTCAACTCTTATCTGGTGGACTAGCCCCATGTACACGCACACACACGCACACAGACATTATATCAGAGCCACAGCCCTCTGTCCCTTGCTGCTTCCTGTTAACCTGTTTTCAACTTCCTGTTCCAGACACAGAACATACCGAGATCAACTTGTCTCTGTGTGTGTTTGTATTGTAAGACCCTCTCCGTTTATCTCCCTTTCTCCTGTTTCTCTCTCATAAATCGAGAGCGATGGGACCTGGTGGCAAGGATATCATTTGTAAAGGTATGTGTTTATATCTATTGGCACTTGAGGAATGAAGGGTCACTCTAACTCATTATAACAACAGTAATTATAATAATAATTGTGTAATACTGGATATTATGAAATTGTGATACTTTGAGACTGTTATTGTACTGTGAAAATCTCACCCCGTTGAAAACCCTACAAGTGACATGAAATCAGTTTTAATTATGCATTCAATTTGTTACTGACTTGTCTTAACACATACAGCACAGCTAGCATTTGTAGTTAATGAGAGTGAGAGAGAGGGAGTGGAAAAAAGAGAGGGAAGCTAGTTAGACCTCCCTTCTGTCCCCTCCTGCTGTATGTGACGGCAAACACTGTTTTAATGCAGCTGAACAATGAAGTTGCTTAAATTTTTTAAAGTTTCTGGTGTCAGACAACAGGCCCAGTATGAAATTTGGAATTTGGCTCATAAATAGCCAACTAAGTTAACAAGCACTTTCTGCCAAGCTGCTAAACTGCAGACAAAATCTTTATTCTGCAATCAGGACATCGACTATATCAACATCATATACAGTCGCAAAGTATCTGTTACCACATCCCAGCAAAAATGCTTTTAATATACTTGGAAAACACTAAACAAATGTAAGGAAAATAATATTAAACTATACATTAAAAGCAGCTGAAGAGCAGACAGTCTGCTTCTGAAGTGTTTCCACTGGACACTGAATCCACAGCAGCATTCTGAGCTGTGGAGAATGTAATCCAGCTTGATCCAATGGTAATCAGGCATGAGGGATCTCAAAACGAAAACACTTTTAAGCTTATTTTTCTTTTAGTTAATCATCCAAACAACATAATATGGTAGAGGAAAATGACTCTTCAGTTGCACTCCAGAATCATAGACGTATGCAACCTGCGACGAGGCGGTCACAAAAGCATCTCTCCATATTAAACACGAGAAGCGTGGATAGCACTGTATGTGTAATTGTGTTTAAAAGTTGATTTTTTGTCCTGTTCTTCTCCTCTCCTCTCATCTCTGGTGTAATCAGAGAATGAATAATTGATGGAGAAAAAGAGGTTTCCACTGTGCAGAGATGGGACCAGAGAGCAAACAGGCCTCCCACTGCACTCTCTGCTGACCCCATTTTCTACATTCAGCTACCTTATAGAGGTGCACACATGTACACGCATGCACACAACTTACACTCAGTGACCTTTAAAAGCCAGCGAGGCCGTCAGAATAAGCCAGTTATGATATATTATTATGGGTGTCCCAGGCCGATCTGTGTCGGAGATGATCAAGTTAGGTTTTAATTGGCCGCTATTGGTCGTATTCAGCCTGGTCCATTTCCAGTCCTTTGCTATAGAAACCTGTTTACAACAGCTGTCAAAAAGCTTTACTGTGCCCTATAAAAGCACACAAAACTCTAAACGTGCCATGCAGCTGCAACAACCAAGCAAACTGTGGAGCAGCATGAACAAATAAAAAGCATCCAGCTTTTGCACATAATGATATTCAGGGCAAGGACAGCATGTGTTTTGCCTGCACAGGTTGAAACAGCAGCCGCTTTGCATGTATTTCAGCAACATTTCATCGACTTACCACACCTCTGAGAAAGCTGCAGCTAGTTAAAAAACTGCATTTGACCTTTTTCTTTTTTGTTTATGCTGCGTATGAGGAGAGGCTGTCCAAATCTTCATGCCTTATCAATCCCAGGCTGAAACCACTAATATTATACCAAACTAGAAGTTTAATTTAATAGTTTTATTTTCTCAAAGCAGAGATTTCAGAAGTATCTGTATGCCAAATTGGATTGGCTTTACTAAATTTATTGTAAGCCTACCTTAATGTGAGTGTGCACTGTCCAAACTACCCAGGAAAAATAAATATTGTGCTGCATTCTATTGGCAAAATAATGTAAAATGACAGAGACATTGCTATTGTTCAGCTTCAATAGAAGCATATGTTTGTGTGTATTACCGGGCTGCTCTCCTCACTGGGTGTGCGAGGCTCCTGTTGGCTCGTCTCGGTCGTCTCAGAGTCCTGCTCTGATACTGCAACCAACCACAAAAGGGGTGAAGTTATTAATGACAGTTCTTCACACGTATTGCATAACATTATCTTTGTCACTCCGTAACACAGTTGGAAAAAACACACACCAGAAGAACTTCTCTACTTACAAGCTTTGCGAGTCTTTCGGGCAAGAGCAGCCGCCAGCTCACTTTGTACCTGTAGCAGAAAAGGTGTCAAAAACAAGACAAGGCACAAAAATACAAGTTTGGGTATTGTTTATCTCATACTGTCTTTACCAGTCTACAGAAACACATGCATACACTGACCGTAGAAGTGAGCCTCTCAAGAGCTTTCATCTGGAGAATCTCACTGCAGATGTCCCTGTTGCCTTCAGAGTCCTCCTCTGACCTGGAATGGACACACACACACACACACACACACACACACACACACACACACACACACACACACACACACACACACACAGTACAGAGCTTTACTTACACCTGACAAGTGCGTTATATTCTGATCAAACACTGTCCAGAGTAAAAGGTTTCCTGCAGCTTTGGTGCTCTACACTGCCCCCTGGCAAACCTAGACAAGAACTGCAGCCTGCAAACACGTCAACTTCTCTCTCTGGACGCTCTTACTTGTGGACCTGAATGTTTTTTCTATATCAAGTCTCATCTAAAAATTGGATGGAAGTCACCTTATTTTCACCCTTTGTATGAAAAACATTAACATTAGACTGGCTTCCCAGTGGTCGCTCACTGGTTTCTCAGAAACCAAACCAGCAGGAAATATAGATGACACCTGATTATTGTTGCTCGATCCTTTAGTAAAACATCTTTGAAGTGGAAACAGACAATTTTTTAAGTCCCCCCGCCTAGCATTTCCAGGTGATACCATTGTTGGCGCCGCTCTCACAACCGGATCGCTTTCCATTTTCCTTGGAGCCAAACTACACAGGACACACGACACTTGTTTCCAGATTTCCATGCGGACACAATCACCACTTCAGAAATAAGATAGAAGAAAGAAGTACGTCCATTGTAGAGGTGAAATGAAATTGTCATCACTTCATTTGGAGCAATAACATAGTTTGAGCTTTGCTTTGCACAAATAAGTACCTACAGCAGGGGTTGACATCAGGGTGGAAGAGAACATGTAGAGAAAAAGAGTTCTCTCATTCATTTAGTCTATGATGGAGACGTGAAAGCAGACAGAAAGTTTGGGACGAAACTATGATAACATATTTTATGTCTGTTAATTTTCATATGAACAAGCCGATCGATGAGGCAGCCTGAACAATCAATCTACAAACTATGGTTGACGTACTTCCATTGGGCTGTAAATCAAGTCTCCATTTTGCCCGGTGGCACACAGAATTGCACCGTGAAAGCGAGACTTAAAGGAAACCCATCTAGACCCAGATGGAGTCACAATTCTATAGCCATTCTGCTGTTTAAGCAACATTTATTTCATAATGATAAATTTGTGTTTTGGCAGTTTTAATGTAATGAAATGTACTTAGAGCTGAAACAATTATTCAACTAACCAATCGTGTATCAAGTCGCCAGTGTTTTTCTCCAAATTCACATTGTAAAATTGAGTGTAAAATTGAAATTTAAAAACATCACTTTCAGGAAACTGGGGTGGCCTTTGTCACTATTTTCTGACATTTTATAGACTGAACAACTAATTGAAAACACAACGAGCAGAGCCAACGTGGCAGCCCTACACATGATAGTCACACAGCAGATGAGTGTTTGCTGTGTGCTGAGTTCTATCTGCCTGTTTTATTTTCCCTCCCATCTGCCTTTAGAGTTCTTCCCTGCACGTCTTTGTATTGAGCGTCTCTCTCTGCACCCCCCATCGCTCTTTCATGTGGTTTCATTTTAAATAGCTCCCAGACACACCCTTCGATTGATGTTAGTGAGGCCGCGTGTGTGTGCGGCAATGCGGCGGCCGCGTGTACATGTGTTCAGACTGTATATAGACGTACGACTCCTGGTGAGGATTTTTTTCAGGCCTGAGTGCGTCTGTGAATACATTTGTATATAACTTCATTTGTATGTGTGTGTGTGTGTTTGCTGTATAAACAGGTGGTTGTTTTGGGGTAAACTCTGCATTATTCCCACAGCAATAATACAAGGTTGTAGAGTTTGTCTTCAACAGCGGCAGACTGCACCCGAGGGCCCCTCGTCTAATATGTTCTCTTACAAAACCACTGTTTGGATTGGTCTCCCACACAGTGCCTCACCCCCGCACAAGCCTCACACACTCTCTCAAGCATGCACATACACACACACACAAACCGATTTGCATACAATTTGGATTTTATCAGCAGATCCCAGTGGCACTAGTAATAGTTGTGAAGAAAAGAGGATGAGGCCCTGTGTCAACGTGTGACTGTGTGTGTGCGTGCGTGCGTGCGTGTGTACACTGTAATCTGATAAGGGAATGACAGATGCAGAGGCGGGAGAGATGGTGATAACGTAGCCCTCAGCCTGACACTTCAGCTATCGACTCTGACACAGACAGAGGGAGACAGAGACAGGTAGACCGGCAGATGCCTTGAAGGAGTGTGAAAATACAATATTTTTACAGCCGCAATAAAGGCAGATCGGTGGTTGTGCTTTCCTTTCAGGATTTATGCTCAAAATGGCCTCCTCTGAAATAAGATTACACACGCTCAAACTTCTGACCGAGCTTGATGATCAAGGGCAAATGATGAAGTAGTCGCTTAATTTCAGCTTTTGTTGTCCATTAGTGGATGATGAGATGTAAAAGTCTACTCTAAGTCATCATTCTGAATCTATTCTCTTAAGGGTCATTAAGCTTTTGTAGCCGGCATTCATTTGGCAATTTGGTGACTCATCATGGGCCTGAACGTACCAGAGCTGGAATAGAGGCACGGTGGGGGGTGTGTCACCAATCATTAAGCAGCACAGAGCGGTATTGATAGAGGATTAACACGGTCGGCGCTTGCAACACCTTCCTATTCTTACCATGTCAAAAAACGCATGCCGCAAGGTGCAGTCACGTTCTGTGATGTGATTTATCAGAACATCCTAATCAAAGCTTTACCAAGTCTTTGTGAGCAATATGTCAACCTATTTTTATACAGATTCCTTAATCTGCCTACTGCATATGCACATGTGGTTGTGAACAACCAGCTAGCGCAGCATTTAAAGCTTGTGCCACAATGCAGATTTGCTGAGGAGCAGAATGTAATCTGTGCGAAAACCAGTCACTGTTTGGTTGCCCTGCTCTCTAGTCAAAATGTTCCTTCAGCATTCTGCTGAGTCTGTTTGGCTTTTTGCCCCTTTTGGAGAAAGAGCTCCATGCGAAGCGAGTAAGTGTGTTTTCTCCTCCCGAGCTCAGGTGGCATATTTTAGCTCATGGCAATTCTGCACCTCCTGCAAACCGATATGCAGAGAACACTGTATTTCAAGGGCAAGAAAACTGTTTATTGTTGTTAAACTGTTAATTTAACTGTTATTGATGAGCCCCACCTCCTATACACCAAACAGTAAAGCATGTATACAAGTAATGCACTGTATATGAAATTCAGTATGATGTGGGAACAAGGAGAGGGTTTGGGAGAGTATACAAATTTGTGCATTGAACCAATGTAAAATGAAACTGTCTCACTGTAAACCATTAATAATTATATGATCATTTCACCTTGTCTTATATAGGCAGTGGACATATTGTGTCATCAACTACATGCCATTAGCTCTTGTTGTGTATTGCATAATATTACTCTCTAAAAATATCTAACCTTCTGTTTAAGCCATTGTTTGTATACCAGGGAACAGAATAATCTCATATAGTGTTTGTCCTTCATGTTTGGTGTCTATATGGAAGTTGCATGCAGTTGATACACGGTAGAGGACTGAAAGCAGTGCATGCAGTTAAGTTTACTCGTTGGGGTGGCGTTCACATCTAAACATGAACTTCTTCATGATCAGATCACACTCTGACAAAGCTGAAGCCGGTGCAGACACAACTTTAAATGTACAAATGCAGTGACCTCTGTTGCAGGGGAAGTGTGCAGGACATCTTCTCATAGTTAAATTTTAATGTCTTCTCCTTACAGGGCTCGACTAAAAAGCACTATGTATGCAGGTTTTGCCCTCCCTGCAACGTGAGGCAAAGTGGAAGACAGAATGAAACAGAGAGACTTTCCTGCCAATGAAGATCATTAAATTGAAACTGAAGTAGATTTATAAGTAGGTGGAGCAACAAAAGAAAGAAGAGACATCACTTTGGATACCGTATATATTTGAGTATGTATTTTTAGTCAAAATAACAACAATAGTAGATTTTTACGTTTGATTCCAGGCGTTATGATGCATGAACCTGAAGTTTGAAACCTACTTGACATAAGATCCTTCTGAAATTTATCCCACAAAACAACTTTTTTTTTTTTCTGGCGAGCATTGCAGTAAGCAATGAACAATAAACTAATCAACTCTAATGACCACAATGTGCCTGCCTGGCAGCAAATATTACTGTTCAGACACAGCAATTGCAGGAGGCACGCTGGCAGTGTTGACACAAACTGATAAATGACACACACTAAGAAACATCTTCTACACATGATGCAGAACCCATTTAATTAGTAGCCTGTTGTTCTTAGGTTTCACTAAAGTAGAAATCACTAGGAGGAGGCATAACAGTCAGCTAATGTTGCCTCATCAAGTTATCAGTATCAATTTAATGCTTGCCTCATTAGATTAAACTACAGCGAGAGATACAGAGCCATGATTCATGAGGAGCGTCAGCATCAGCTACACCTGACTGCATTTACAATCTTGCCACAGCACCTTCAAAAATGGTGTATTTCTCCAATTAGAAATTTCTTAACAACAACACAGGCTGATGCAAGCAAGAGAAAAGGCATGCAGCTTTGCTTTTGATGCATGCGCTGGCACTGGCCCAATATAAGATGACCTTCCCCATCTGCAACGCCTGTTATTAAATGAAGACTTTTTGAAGATAAGATGCCCGATAACTAGAACAGATTCAGCACATTTGGCATGTTCTAGAAATTATATCTATTTTATTTGAAATACTGCATTTTATTAACCTTCTGCTCATTCCATCTTCTTGCAATATTAACATGAAGAATTAAGAATCATTAACTAACGATCAACCAAAGCATCGTCGAGTCTTCTGGATGCCGGCGGAGCAGCCAGCGGAGTTACATCAGGTGTTTTCCCTCACAGCGACAGTACAGCTATTCTGCTTTACACCCAGACAGAGAGACAAAGGTGGAGGGAGCGTGTGAGACCGAGAGAGACAGAGAGGACGCCTGCAGAGAAATGATGCGACAGTCAAAGCGAGACGCAGACGGCGGCAGGGTCAAAGGGACGCTCACAGTGAGAATGTTGAATATATAATGACATCTATGTCAAATCTGCACAGGTGAAATAAACATGATAAAATGGCCTCCCTCTCACAGCCATTACTCTACACCCTGCCAACCTATGGAAACCATAGACTGCGTGGAGACACTGTGGTGCAGTGCCTCTAAGTATGACTGTCATCCGCTATAATGTATATAAAGTAAGTGAAGGAGAACATAGCAGTACGTACAGTACGATACAAGAGATTTATATGACATTCAATTCCCCTTGCTGTCGTGCGCTCTCCCTGGCGTCTGCAAAAGCCCTTAGAAGCTGACACGCAGATGAAAGTGTTGACGTGTGCTCTTGTTCCCTCGCTCTTCATATATATCCTATTTTTTGTGTTACCCACACCCGAACCGTCTCATTCTCTCTCTTTCTCTGAGTGACAGATTGAGTTCAGTAGCAGCCTCAGCAGGAATCCCACACACAGGAGCAGCAAAGCAGGGAACTCTGGCTGACACCACTCTGCACGTGCGTGCGTGTGTGTGTGTGTGTGTGTGTGTGTGTGTGTGTGTGTGTGTGTGTGTGTGTATGTGTGTGTGTGTGTGTGTGTGTGTGTGTGTGTGTGTGTGTGTGTGTGTGTGTGTGTGTGTGTCCCAGCCCATCTTGTGTATATGCGCGATCGCATCGTGTCAGTTTTTAAGTACGAGCGTATATCTTCTATGGATGTAGAGGTGTGTTTGCCTGCACATGAATATGTCTCTCACATAAGCAGACTGAGGATTTAAAGCAGAGATTAGGTTTCTATTTAGGATTTGAGGAAGTGCACGTATGTGTGAGTGTTTATTATGTTGCAAAATAGTAATGTACATGCAAGCGTGCACTTCCATACTTCCACTAAATCAGACACAGTCACTTCTCAAAGTAAATCATCAGACAGACAAATGACCTTAATCTTAAATCTAAGTGGGAACGCTGTCACTTCAACTTTGATATTTTACCAGAGCAATGAGCTCCCACTTCAGGTCAATGGAGATCATCCAGTATTTTACAACTGGAGTCACATTCACCATCAACTGTGATCAACGTCCTGCAGCAGTTTAACATGGCCCAAATAACACAGACCCAGTGAGAACCCTGAAAACCATCAACCATCTTTAATAGCTTTGACTTTTTTATTTTACAAATATCAAATATTCAATATGTATTGATCTTCCTAAACTCCAAATTCACAATGTTTAATTGCTGTGCTTTGCAGTCCGGTGTGGGACGTTCATGAACCTCACTGCTGTTCTCTTTGTTAAAACAAAATAGAGGAAACTACATCCAAATTGTATAAACAAGATGTCTAAGTTATGCAAACAGGAAAGTATTAAAAAGACATGATGCAGCATGGAGAGGCCCGTCCCAGCCCTAATCACAGCTTTGAGATATAATGTGTGTGAACCGTTGCAGAATCAACATCAAGGTGAGGCAGGGGCAGGTTGTATTTTAAAAACTGCCCTTCCACAGATCTGAAGTTACTTGTTCACTAGCATTAGATTGATTTTACAACATTATGTTGGACAAAGGATCGGCTTCACGGCTTGTGTTCTACTTCAAAGTAGAGAACTGTTTTTTCTAATAGGGCTAATTCAAGCTCTACCATCCATCCACCACCTATCCACCACAGCTTAAAAGTGAGACTTTAACAGGACACTTACGGACTGTTGGCTCCGCCTCCAGAGCGAAACTGGACGTATGGGGCGAGTTGTAGGAGGAGTCTAACAGCCTCTGGCCACTCCCCCTCATTGGAGCGAAACTCACAGGAGGCGGAGTCACACTCCTCAAAGCTGAACTGGTAGTAAGAGTTGGAGTCCGAAAACACCACCCGCTGGTCCACTGGAGAAAGAAGAGACACACACCAAAACAAATGAGAGAGGTAGCAGCTTCCTCTCCTGTTCCTCTTTTCTCTTTATCATTTCACTGTGACAATGTGTGACTACTTAAAAAATTTGGTATTAGAGTCAGATGAAAGGAAAATGCCTTTATAACTCTTTTTGGTCACATTACCAGTCATATTGTGCACCTATTTAATAACCCAAAAAACATAACCAAATCTACTCTTTATGTAAAACAAAATATGATGTGTGCTTACAAGCTAAGCTAAGCTCGAACCAACCAATGACATCATGACATCCACCAAATCAATCTACAACTTTTAGCAGAACAGGTCAAATGTCCAGATTTGAGACAGGACAAGCATTGCTTCGTGCATAACTTGTATTTATGTTGGTGCACTAAAATGGGAGCCTACATTAAAGAAATGATTTTAAATGTTCATTAGTGGTTTAAAGCAATAATAGAAACATGGCGGCAACAATAAAAGCCGGATAAACTCTGGGATTAGCCAGACTGATGAACTGCACCTGAGCAAATGTTCAAAAGCAGGCAGCTTGAGGAGGATCAGGTTTGCTGAAAGGAGACCTTTGAATTTAATAGCCTCTTTACAATATGTCATCCATACAGAGTGTAGTTTTGATATAACACAGGGTAAAAATAATTGATCACAATTTCTACATTTTCCCTGTCAGCAGCTTTATCGAGTACAGAAATATGAATGACACCCAGGCAGTGCAGGTGTAGTGACAGCAGATTCAGCCAATCAAAAGGTTTAATCTGTGGTAAGATGTTTCTTTTTTACTTGGCCTTTGGTAAATAATGAAAGATTATGTTTGGGATTATTAGTGAGGGGCTTGGATACAGAGTCACAGCATCATTTCACCTTGTGGAAAGTTAATCAGGTGGATGAAGCTGTGAATATGTCTCTATTCTGTTGGAAATTACCTGGTGAACTGGTTCATTGTTTGTCACTTTACAGATGTGCAGACTGTCACCGATGTGGCTGGAAGGTTACCATAAATTCTGGAGCACAGTCGAGCCTCCAGGCTGTCAGGGTGCGTGTGAATGTTTGTGCGTGTGTATGAGGTTGTGTTTTTTACCAGACAGCAGGACTCCCAGCTCCAGCAGCACCTGCCAGACACGCACAGCTGTAGTCCGACAGCGCACGTACACACACTGCTCACACAGCCACTGCACCAGCTCCACCCCCACATAGCTACGCCTGTTAAAACACACACATTTTCAGCACAGCCACACAGTGTTATGACACACATGCGCATACACACACTTCTTCCCTCGGCACAAAGCTTGTCTTTTTTATTTAATCAATATACATTGATTATTCATTAGTTCTCTGTAAGCCTTTTCCTCTGAAACACTGAATACTTTCCGTCTGCTTTTCCCCCAGGAAAGACTGATGTATGTGTGTGGGCGTGCATTTGTGTGGGTATGTGTCCAATGATGTTTAAGAGCATCTATTTATATTTGTGTCCAGATGTTCAAATGGTTTATGCATGCATCTGTATGTACCGTATGTACAGTATATCGCATGAGAGTGCATGTATTCCCCGTCCATCATGTGCTCGGCTACATGATGTCTACGTCACATTTTGCTCGTCTTACTGCATTAACAACATGACTGGCCAATCAGGAAGGGGCTCAACAGTGACTGGTGAGTCAGTGTATATGCTTCACTGGATGCATCGATTCAGCCCTGCACAGATAACCAAACAAATGCAGAGACAAGTGTACCGTATGATT
This sequence comes from Chaetodon trifascialis, assembly GCF_039877785.1. Lineage (NCBI taxonomy): Eukaryota > Metazoa > Chordata > Actinopteri > Chaetodontiformes > Chaetodontidae > Chaetodon > Chaetodon trifascialis. The sequence continues at coordinate 13,551,249 of NC_092072.1, read as the reverse complement.
CTGGCCAGGTGTATCTTGTCTTTAGCCGGGTACGGTCCATGAGAGAGGAAGGCATTCCTCACAGTCCGACCTGCACACGGAAAACTCTGGGAACAAGACTGACACACACAGAAACACATCAAGGTGAATTTTTGCTGTTGCTTTAAAATCTGAATGAGACAAATTTATCAAAGTGACCAAAATGACAAAAGTCTTATCTCAACACAATTGTGGACATGATTATCAAGACAACAGAGAGCTAGTGCGGCTGTCATTGACCAGCTCACAAGGACAGCTCGATTTCTTTCCCCCTGAGGAATGAAACATTGACTGTGTCTACGCGCTCTGCAATAATCCTGCTATTGACGCTCTGGTAAATAAGACCGTATTTCAATTAAGCTGTTTACATGGGCTGCTTGTTCTGTTCCATTCATATTCACGTTTCCGTGCTACAGAGCAGAGCCGGCTTGATGACTGATGATGCTCCATTCACATTATGTTACAACATGAGAGACTCCCTCCAGTGTCAACTCAACCTCAAATTTCATCCCGTCTTTGCCTCAGTGGCTTAGCTTTGTGGCTACATGGGAGCAGACTTTGCAAATGACTGCACTTCAGGAAGTGACTGTAACTTGATAGTAGAGCATTTGTTAGCTAAATGGTCCTGTGTATTGCACCATTAAAGGTACCCTGTGAATTTCTCACCACTAGTATATGAAGCAATGGAGTCACGCTTCTATGAGTGGATCCCTGGTGTGTTTGCATCTTATACTGTACACATGCAACCGCAAAAGTACGTGGCTGACACACATTCTTGCAGATGCTGTTCTTGCATGCAGAACTGTGGCAGCTAAAGGCAGGAAAGAGGACTGCCAGCTGATATAAACATGGATGTAAACAATGCAAAACATTCAAACAATCGGCTTTGCAAATGTTTTGCGAACATGTTCATCACTCTCTGGGCACTGCAGTGTTTGACCGTGTGTCTTGAGCTCAAAGCAGGTTTCTGACCTCAAAGCAGACTTACTGATCATCAGTTTGGCAACAAGGTGACCCTTCAAATAAAGAACCAGGGTTCAATCAGGCTCACACAGCCATACCGCAAATAAATCTTTACACACCGGTCTGCCGAGCCTTAATTGTCATTTTCTTCAGTTATGAGTGTTGTCAATAAAGCAAAATTACCTGACAGGCAATTGGATCAAGTTTTGACAGTGACAAATGATTTACGACCTATCTTTGCTGAAACAGGTTTTTCAAGCTGATAAAACTTTGAATTTTGAAGTAGTTGATCACAAAGTTTGACAGTCAAAAGGTAGAGGTCAGCACTAACTCGTTGTCCCCATTATGCCGCCTAATCTCCATAGTTTATGTATTGGTCCAGCTTTCAGTGACCACGTTCAATCAAGTTCCAGACTAATATCAAAAACTGAGGTTGGGAGATTTATACTGGCTGAGCAAGTTTGAGGCTCCTTTTTGCAAGCATCTTCCTTCTTAGGTGCTCATGGCCAAGTATCCTGCTCCGTCACACTAGTCTGAGTACCTCATCAATATTATGTTCCAGTGAGAACATGTACAACAGTGCTGTGGGACAAACAACCACGCAGACGCAAAGATTTTTACGTGCAAATAAACAAGCAGCATGTAAGCTTCAGTTTTTGAAACTTTTTATTTCTTGAGCTAATATTTCCAGTGTTCAAAGAAGACTGTGCACACGGTGGATATATAAGCCCCGAGGTCTTTTCAAATTGCAGTCCTGAAATATTCGTCAAACCGCATTATGATGATACATGACAAATTAAGACTCTCTGAGTGTGTGTCTGTGTGGGTGTGTGTGTGCATGTGCGTGTGTGTAGCTGGTGAAACTCGCTTGGAAAAAGCCCAAGGTAATATCACCACTGATGTCATCTGTATTGGGGCAAAACAAACACACTTTCGCTTGACAGCAAAACTAAAAGAGATGACATCACCTGCGTACGTGCGTGTGTGTATGTTTCCTTACCTTATGTACCGTAGGTCCAGTGCTCGGTCCGGGGATGGTGTCAGGTGATTGCTGTTAAAACAAAACACACACACACAAGCCGTCAGAGCCAACACACACAGTAAATATACTGAACAAACAAGACTGTGACATGAGATGGACCAGTTTTATCATTTCAAAAACATTAGTCAGGTTTTGTTTAAACCAACAGCAGGAACAACCATTGCTCATACGCACGCTTTGTGGTGAAATTCAGTGCTTTAATACAGGTGACACGTCATGCACTTTTACATACATAGAAAGAGTATGTTGATTATCTGACCTAAATGGTTTAAGAGTCACACACATTCACTCAAGCACTCATCAATATGAAGCTGTAACAATGAAAAAAAGAAACTTATCAGTTCCTCAGCCATAAATGATAAAGCCACATGATAAATATCTTCACTGTTACTACCATCATGTTGTAGTCTTTTCCCTGAGTCTATCCACTCCACCTCTACTTCCCCTATCAGGAAATAAACTCTTAATCTTTATGGATTATTATGGCGCTAGAGGAGCTACATGACAGCACTGACACAGTGGTGACACACTGGCCATAAAACAGATTAAAAACGATAGAAAGTGTTAGATCTAGTAGAGAGGAAACAGCGCTACATGCAGCCATCTGTTTTTGTATCTCACTGTGGTGCAATACATTGTAATGTGATTTAGTAACACCTCGTCTTGGCTGCTCTGCTGCTCATTTAAAAGCTTCCAATGCTTCACAGCTCCATTTTCAAACTCAGATAATAATTAATGAAGAAAACTGTTTTTTTACTGTCATATATGGCCAACATTCCATATTAATTTTGTAAAAACACTTCATTATACTGCTTCAAGATGGGAATATCTTTGAAGTTGAATGTGTTACTTTGCAGCCCACGCAGGGAAACCTCTAGAGCCTATAAAAGCATTCACCTCCCTGAATCACTTCCATGGTTTATTGTTTTACAACGCTGAATCACAGGGATCTGAAGAGGCTCTCCAACTCTGATCAACGCCTTTTGATATCAAAATGAAACAATCTCTACAAATTGAACTAAAAGTAAGTAAACATAAGCACAGAATGTTTGCATAAATAGCCACCCCTTTTACACCAACACGCCTAAAATCATCACTGGTGCAGCCAAGCGTTTGTATTTGAATGCAGAACACCTGTAATAAAGGTGCGACAAGTACATTTAGGTTAAATACAGATGTATCTGCAAGGCCCAACAACACAGTAACATGAAAATGAACCAGCATGCACAATACAAGGATCCTGAAACTGAAGGAATTTAGCTTATTTTATTATTTGCACCTGTGCTCTTCCTACTGTGACATGTGCCGCTTTGAAACAAATCTGTGGAAGAGTTATCAAAGTCAGAGGAATGAAAATTTCAAGGCACTGACTATGGAGCACATTAAAGTAAATCTTTAAACAACAGCCGTCCTCAATAACTGTTAATGCAAAGAGGGAGCCATCAAGAGGCCTATAGGCATTCTAACAGAGCTACAGGTTTTATGGCTGAGCTCTGCAAACTGGAGGGGAGTTTCAATGGTCTGACGAGACAAAAAATTGAGCTTTCTGACCGTCTTACTAAATGCTCGGTCATGGCAGAGTCACGCAGAGGTGATGCTTTTCTGAAGCGGGCCTTGGGGTGCTTTGAAGATAGAGGGCAAAACCGACAGAGCAAAACGGAGAATATTCCTGGAGAAAAACTTGCCGCTGTCTGCGAGAAAACGCTGACTTGGGAGAAGGCTTATTTTTCAGTGAGGGAACAAAGCCAAGGCAAAAAGGGTTTCAAAACAACAATAAAATCCTGTAAGGGCCAAGTCAAGTGGCCGATTTAATGCAGGACCTTAAAATGTCCAGTTCCAAGCTGTATCCACACAGATTCAGACACCGTCGATGCTGCCAAAGATGATTTGCAGGGATTTGTTTAAGAGTGTTTTTTCTGTTGATCACTGCCAAAAAATCCTATATTTTATTATCCTATATTTTCTAATATTTTTGTAGATTTTTTAAGCAGTCTAGTTCTCATTTCCCAGTCTTAGAACAATACAGCATCATTATCACTGAATATGGGTGAGAAAATATCAAATACTGGTCTGCGCTTTGAAAATCCCTGACAAAAGAAAGAGCAAACAGTAGAATTGTATTAGGATGACGATCACGTCGCCGGCGTTTGTTAAAGTGAGACAGATGAGAACCTCCTGCAATAGGAGCGCAACTGGTATATGAGCTGAGGCAGTGAAGCAGGATCACACTGATAGAGTTGTGGGTTTGATTCCCTCTGGAAACCTTCACAAAAAACCGAGCCTGTACTGCCAATCACCACTGCCCTTCGCTGCTCACTGGCTGACATTAGCAAAGCACCAGATGATGACGAACAGGGAGATACAATGAGGAACAAATGAAAAGCACTTCAGCAACTGTGGAAGACGGACGTAGATGAAGAAACATAAATGAGTTAGCATGCAAGAGGAGAAAGAGGAGAGGGAGGCTGAACAAATCACAACAGTCCATGAATATATGACGGGGAATATGAGCATGACAGATGGAGAGGGAGAGAGACGGGGCGGTGAGAGACAGAGAGATCATTTTAATTGTAATGGTGAAAAAGTGGGCAAGACAAAGACAGAGAGGGAGAGAAATGCATGGCGGTGGCTTTGAGTCGCAAGAAAATGAAATAGAGGGATGATTAGAGAGCTGTAGAGCGGTGTGCGTGTGTGTGTGTGATCCTCATTAGAGCGATGATACTGTCTGGGGTGTCTCACACACACGCAAGCGAGCAGAAGCATTTGCTCACACACCTTATCCAAATCAAGTGGCTCCATCACAGCTCACCTTCTATTCATTAAAGGAATAGTTGACATTTTGGGGAATAGGCATATTTGTTTTCTTGTTGACAGACAGAGGAGAAAATCGATAACACTCACATGTGCACGACAGCAAGCAGTCAACTGGTTTAGCTTAGCATAAAGACTAGAAACAGCTAGCAAAGCTCTGTCAACATGTAACAAAATCCATCTACCAGCACCTCTAAAGCCCATGAATTAACACATTGCATTGTGTTTATTCTGCAAAAAAAACAGAACATAAAAACAACAATTTGAGATTTTATGTACTGGACTACTTCTTGGCTGGTTGCAGCAACTTCATCATGGCTGTGAGGTTGGAAGAAAAACAGCAGAGACTGAAGGAAGCCTTCAGCCAGAGCCAGAATAGCTGTTTACCCGGTTTTCAGTCTCAAGATAAGCTAAGCTAACTGGCTGCTGGCTTAGCCTTATTATAGAATATTATATTTCCTTCCTTCCTGTATTTCCTAAAATGTCGAACTGTTCCTTTATGTCCACACTTTGCTGGTCCCAGTAGCACTGCTGTTCTCATTCACAATAAAACACGAGGCTGGACTTCCTGATTTACCCTCACTGGGAAACATTTTCAAAAGAGCTCAGCTTTTGGCGGTGAAAACCGCCAGCTCAGCGTGGACGTCCTCCTCCGACATATCACTGAAGACGAGAGCTTATTTTCAGCGTTTGTGTCTGTGAAGACATGCAGTGTTTGGACTGGGGGTTAAGTAGAGCACACCAGCCAGCCAAGCACACAGACTAAATAAATTGTTTCTGACTCTCTCTATCTCCATCTTGCTCCTTCTTTCTCTCTTTTGTCTTGGTCGCTCTATCTTATCTCTCCATCTCTTTGTCTCCCTGTCTGGCGAATACAGATCTCTGGAGAGGTCTTTGTTTCTCCACTGTCAGTTCTCACAAATGCACTCAAGACACACACCCAGCGCTGGAGGAGGTGTTTCATTCATACTGTATCGCACGGCGAGAGGAATGTCTGCTGGCCATGTTCCTGTGAATCTCATTGTCTGCACCTCAGTTTCTCACAAACATGGGTGTCCAGTCCATTGCTGTCAGAACACCAGAGGCCAAAAGCGAGAGCGACAGAGGAAGAGCAGAGGAGATGAATGAGGAGGAACGAGAGCTGTAAAGAGGGAGCACATGCTGACACGCTTATCTGTGTGATGACTTCAAAGTGTGTACACAGAGAGAGAGAGAGGGAGCAGCAGAGAGCGGGGTCATTATCTGCGAGAAATGGATTACTCTCAGATTAGATTGCTGAGCACAGTGAAGAGCACGGTATGCTTGGCAAGCCCCCTCACACGCACGCACGCACGCACGCACGCACGCACGCACAAGCTCCTGCCGACTCCTCGACAGATCAGTCATACAAGGAAGTCAAAATGGAGACATCAAAGCAGCTACAGCTCAATGAACACACACATTGAGAGTAAAGCCGCAAAGAAACCCACCCTGTCTGCCCACGCCTATCAGCCAGCACACGTGACCTTTGGCTTAACAACACTGCAGTGAAAAATCTTAAAAATGTTAATGTCATCTCAGGATTTAGGAAATTGCGATGAATAATGACAACAGATTTAATCAATCTGATCAATACTATGAGTAAATATCATGCTCATGCAGCAAAGTGGACATCAAATTCTCATTTATGTTATCAATTTCAAAGACCGTGTCTCAGGATTTACTATTTTGAACGACAATGAATGGCCACGGGATGCTCAAGCTAAAGTGGTCTTACTACTAATAGATGCTATTTTAGGTTATTTTAATGTTACTGGCATAAAGGCCCTGATGTATTCCAGTTGTATGTTCGTCTTCTGTACATTTTTTCTTCGTTGTCTTTCATGTATTATCAGCGGCTTCTAATTCCGCATATATATCTCTATGTAAAGTGTATTTCTAACTTGAAAGGCATATTCAAGTGTTTAATAAAGTTCAGAGGCACAGAGTGGTTCTGGTGATGTGTGTGTAGGTTTATACCGCGAGTGTGAACGTGTGTTGATTCTCCCTCTCTCTCCACCCCTCACTTGGCCTTTCATCTCTCTAATCTCAATGTATAATGCAGTTATGGATGTGAAATATTGCTGGCAGACAAAAAAAAAGACACATCACAAGCCACTGTTTTGCTGCATGTATAATGCAGAAATGAGATGCTCTCCTCTAAGACAGTGATCATAAAGTCTGTTAGCTTGCATTATGACTGTGATAATCTCATTTTACGGCCTAAATTATGCATTTTCAGCAGCATACTGTACACCACATTTATATACAGTGTTGAGGAGTTTAAGTATTGTGAGTTTATGTCTGTGTTCATGTTTTAATCCACAAGAAGGTTTGAGTTGACAACAAGTGTATTTTTTTTAACAATACGCATCTAAATGTCTCATTTAAAAATGAAAAATCTGATATTTTGTGGAGGCAGCAATACAATTTCCATTCATTCCATTGATTAGAAGAAGGAAGACAAAGAAGCTGCAACCGCACACGACATAGCATCATTCACCTGCGTGATAAAATTCATTTCCATCTCCTCTACCTTCAGCATGCATCATTTCCTTCGCTTGCATCAAGAATGTGAACACATTAAATGGCAACTGTGACGACACATACGCACAAACAGGCCACGCGCACATACTGAACATTATTATTACATTAAGTGTTTAAAATGTCTAATGTTTGGGGATTTCTTGCGACGTTAATGTTCTATTTGTCTCTTTTTATTGATTGACTAAAGCAGGGCTTACACTGTACAATTTGAGTCCTTTTCTGAAACGCTTTGAACGTGCAGGTCGAGCACTTAAACTGTGAGCTTTGGTCTTACATTGCAGATGATTTACTCGCACAGACGGGGTTGAAATTAAATAACAACACGTCTAAAATCGCACAGTGTGCACAGCTTAGAAGAACGCTGCCATACACGTTGGTTCTTCCTCTACTTTGGTGTCAGCAACAAAATCAAACCAAAACTAACAATCCGCATTAGAAATGGTCACAGGATACTGGCCTAAGGATATTGTGTGGGCGACAATAACAAAAAAAAAAACAAAAAAAAAACAACCAATCAGCTTGTCCTGTCAGTATCTGTCTTTCCAGCCCAGCTAGCGGTGCTGCGGACCAGCTAAAGCAAAGGCAGCCTGAGTATGTGGCATGCACATCCTCACCAGTGGGTCCATTTCACGTGCATATTTTTAACTGACTTTGGCTGACCAATAAGTGGCACTTAAAACCAACAACTGACTGAGCTGTGGTCAACTGTTTGGAGGAGGAGGAGGAGGAGAAGGAGGAGGAGGAGGAGGAGGAGGAGGAGGAGGAGGAAAAAAAAAACTAGCCAGTTTTCCCCTGTTGTACAGCTACAACACAGAGCACCCTGGTAAGTGTAATTAAAGTTGAAAAGTTGGTAAAGTGTTTCTTTAAGCAAATCTCCCTTCTCTTGTCACAGCCAACATAAGACTAATAACTGAATACCAGAGCAAGTCACAACAGAATAATGTAAGACAGGATTGTCGAAGGTGAGGCTGCTGCAGGCTGGAACCAAAGGTGACAGATGGCTCTTTACAAGATTAGTTTAGTTTCGGCAAACATCAGAGAATCACGTAAGGAAATGTTAAAAACCGCCATGTCATATGTTGTGCACTTTTACAGACCTTAAATATTAGAACAATATCGCTAAAGATTCTGAATGGATCCACAAAAAAAGATGCAGAGGTGTCCACCTGTGAGCTGTTGGGATGATTTCAGATCTGCTGTAGAGCCGTGCAAAAACATGGTGTGGTAATTCCTCTCTCAAATCTTTTTGGAGAATTTATATGGCCATTTACAAACAAGAGTGTGTCTGGAGGAGTGTGTGAGCGCCAGGTGAAGCATAGCCAACTGCCGGTGTCTAGAGAGAACCAGTCTGCACAAAACAGCCATACCTTTACACTACTTACCCTCGCCTCGTCACACTCACCCACACACGCACGCACACACACACACACACAGACAGAAGAGGGAAAACTTCAGTTCAATCACAGGCAATGAATAATAACACAAAGATGATACAGTGCATGCTGCAGTTCAATGAATGAAAGCCTGCCACTGAACAAATCCATATTCATCCATTCTTTATGGTTTCATTATAACTTCTTTGTCTGGACTGGATTCTGTTCCGAAATTCATTACAGGATTTCAGATCATTGATTTCTCACCACAAGAGAATCAGATCGTATTAATCAGACCGATAACAGGAAGAGCCTCAAAATGAAAGTCCTCAAAACATCACTGAAAATAACAAGATGTAACATGACACAGCGTGTTCATCTCCACCGTCAAAAGTGGCTTCAGACTGCAAATGTTGCATGTCTTTATCACATGTGGCACCAGTGGGACTGCAAGTCTGATTCCCACAGAGGGAATCAGGGACATGTTTTCTCCTGGCTGCCACTGACGATGAAGATGAGCGGAGCTGACACTTGGAGCAGATATATTTGGCTTGTCAGGTGTGTTCGTTCCACATCAGGGCACACCGAGTCACACACATTTACTGCTTAGCAGACCGATCATCACAAAACAGTACCAGAGGGCCCATGAGATGAATTTTAGATGGGCTGATCTACAAATTTGCCCCATTTGGACTGGGAATGTTATTATACTGATAAAAGGGAATTTATTTATTAGTTTAGCCTATTTACTAGAGAATTGAGCTGAAACAATCAGTTAAATAACCAATTTGCTGATTAACCGAAAATTAATCTAAAACCGTTTTGAAAATCGTTTCAACATTGTATTCATTTAATCAAACAGAAATGTCAAATATTTGCTAGATCCAGCTTCTCAGATGCGCAGATTTGCTGTTTTTCTCTGTTTTCTATCATCTTAAACTGAATATGTTTGAGTTGCGGATGGTTGGACAGGAAAAGCAAGACATTCAAAGTCACCTCTCAGAACTTGTGATGGGCATTTTCATAGTCATTTCCACATTGTACAGACAAACCAATGGACAGATTAATCAATAATGAAAATAGTCGTGTGTGTGTGTGTGTGTGTGTGTGTGTGTGTGTGTGTGTGTGTATTTCTTAGTGTACACCTATGCAAGTAGGTGTACGTGATGAATCTGTGGGGGGGTGGAGGGGGTGATAGCGTCGCCTTGACTACCGGAGTGTGAAGGTATGATGTCCAACAGCAAATGGTTATTATGGATGTAGCATATAGGCTACATGCGCGCGCGCACGCACACACACACGCACACACACGCGCACACACACACACACACACACACACACACACACACACAGCCTCTGCGACAGTAATGCTTGTAACAAAATGAAAACACCTGAGTCGTGACGGGGGTTACGAAACGCAGCACGGAGCGGTGTCGGGAAAACTGACGGTTTGAAAGGCGTAAGGCGTCAACCGTTGCTAACGTTCCCCAAACATAAAACACGGAAGGACGGACAGTCAGTCCACGGTCGGTCCGAAATACTCACGCTCTTCTTCCGCAGGTGCAGCCCGTGCTTGAGTAGCCCTGGCAGATCCCGGATTTTGTGTTTGAGCTGAGCCTGGTCTCGTGCGCTCCTGTTCCATCGCAAGCCCGCGAGCAAGCCGTCCTCTGTGGGCTCGGAGTCCTCCATGGTTCCCTTTCCTTCTCCTGTCTGTCCTCGAGCTGCCGTCTGCCTCCGCTCCGGGTGTCTACTGTATCCTCACGAGGCGCACCGCCGCCCGCGCCCGTTCGCCATTTCCCCCCGCCTCGCACTCACACTCCGCGACCTGCATCTGCAACCAAACCGCGCATAGCGACCTACTGAATGTATTCCGCAGCACGCGACGCTGCTGCTCCACCCAATGGCTCGCGCGTCCTACTCCACAGCACTGCCAGGTTGATGTGTGGATGTGTGGGGGTGTTGGGAGGGGGGATCACAGGTGCATAGAAACATTGCATCACTTCTACCTTTCACACTCTGACCAGTCTGGCAAACAGTTGAACTGTTGCGCTGGTGCAGTTCATATTTCAGTATCGTTTAAATGTTTACTTTAGTCACACGTTGTAAATGTAATACGATGCTAAACATAATAGCCTGAGGGGGGAGGGAGAAAGAAGCAGGGGGCACTCCGTAGGGATACGTCATCACATTACCTGGCTCAGATTTCCATAGGTAAACAAGGAGAAGCCATAGATTGTATATCAGTGTGTGGGAGGGTGAATGTGGTACGTGGCGAAGTCTTTTTTTTTTTTTTTTTTTTAAGTTTGGAGCTGTGTTTAGTCCTGACCACGTGAGACTGCTGTGGAGCCTTGAGCTTTGCATTCCAGTTATACCCGAGGCAGAAGGCAGGTGAGCTGCAACATGAGAGGCTCTCAGACCTCCATTGCTGCGGGTGTTTGAAGACGAGACACCGTGTCTCTCATGTGGTTCTCCACTCTGTAAATGCCCCTAATGCTGAAAGTCACAATCAGGCAGTACTTTTAAGCTCGTGCAATATCACACATCTGGCACCTGGTGCACAAATCATTGGAAAATGATCATCTGAAAGAAGAGTGTCCTCAGATCTCTAATGGGCTGCTTTTCAAACCAAATTTATGGGATCCTCATCAGCAGTGTTTGCTCATGCTAACAATCAAAAATCTAAATATCGTTGAGGCTCTAGTATGAACATTACATTTGAGCCACAGAGCTAAGTATATGTTTTACCCAGCAATCTTTGAGAAAGCCAGAGTGTCATTTAACAGCACTGGATCTGGATGAAAAACCATTCTGTCCACGGCAGAATGAAAAGGGATTTTTAACTAGCTTCCGAAGTTGCAACTACAAAGTACCAAGTTTATATTCTTCTTGTGTCCTACAAAATGAGCCCAGCGATATGGCCAGATAGGATAGGAAAGGGCCGATGTCAGAAAAACTTTTTAGTTTGAATCTGAAAGCAAGCGTAAACTGGGTGCACTTTGCATTATAACAAAAGGCTACGTAAATTCACTGGCTTGACGAAGAATTCAACCCTCCTGTGCAGTTCTTCACTTGGGAAGTTAAGTGCATTACATTTTATTAAAGATTTCAAGTGAATATGATCTGAAAGATAAACTGAATTCAGCAGATCCGAGTGGATCTGAGCACGATACTCAAGAGGACATAAATCTGAGCAGAGTTCAGCTTGAGTGCAGTGGGTTTAGTTGTATAACTCAGATGTCGAGTCCGCTTTCCTGATAGGACTTGTAATCTGGGATAATTGGCCCCTTTCAGGGACTCAGATTATACCCACACCATCGCTGTTAGAGGAAATGGGCCAGCATACATACCGTTTGGCTGCTGGATAACACGCACACACGCACACACACACACACAAACATGCCTGAGGAAAAATGTTTTCTTTTTGTTTGGAACAAAAAATTTACTCCACCAACATGATAAACTCAAGTTTGGGGCTGAATCTAGACTGATATGAGGGAAAGGAACCGTGACGTGCTCGACAACGCTCAACACAGACACACATTTATGACTACTTTTGTCTCCATTTCTCTCCTGACATTACACACTAACAAAATATAGTAAAGAAGTTTCTCCCTGCTTTATTATTCAGTCTGAGTTATCAGATTCAGATGCAGCATGACAGTGAAACTGATATAAAGGTGACACTAAACACTTTCTTGGGCTTTCGGCCTTCAACTTAAGTTTCTGTGGTTGTGTCGTTATCTCACAACGGATATCGAAAGTAGTCAAGTTTTTCTCTTTGTTTATGATGTTGTGGTGAAAATGTCAAGAAGGTGCTGTGGGTAAATATTCATGACTAAATTGGTGACAATCAAAGCAGAAGCTTAGACTTTATTATTTATTAAACACTGAAAGGTTCAGCTAATTTTCTTTACCCTATGCCCACACAGGCAATGTCACCAATGACACCACTGGCAATATGAGCAAACAAATCCTGATTGGAAGATGGAAATACATGACATCATTTCTGCCCACCTCAAACCAGTGAGAAAAGTACGTGCAAAAACCGAAAGACAGCAACCTCTCATGTGGAACGACCAAAACTGCTCGAAAACCATGCGTTCATGTAGGGTCCCATCACTCATAGTAAGACACTGATTAAGAAAATGGATTTTCACGGCCCAGAGGTTTAGTATCAAAGTGAGATGTTGTGAAATATTGGTTTCACTCACAGTTTTACTCAGTCGCTGTTGCAGACAGCATGTGCTCTGTGGAGAGACGCATACTGTCAAAAAGCAACCTTGACATCAGTTAGTTAAACTGTAAATTACAAACAATTGTCCTAAATTGAACTGTTTGCATTTGTGATTGACTCAGCAGCAGAAAACAAAATCTCCTGTCTGGCCTCATGTGTGCTATAATCTGTCAAAGTGCTAAAGGAGAACAAAACACAATTACTGAGAGCGCAGACCAATCAGCCTTTCATTCAGATCATTGTTCAGATAGCTGCCTCCAGAGATTTGGTGGGCAGTGCGGAAGGAGAAGCCATGAAACTACAGTCAGCCGTGAGGACGAGATATTACTGCTGTGGGAAACACTGCCAGAGATGCCGCTGAAGATTTTGCACCACTAGAATACACAAAGCCGGTGAACATCTTAACATAATTCCAGAGAAGTGGCATCGTACAGTTGCGCATGTGTTTGTGTCACATTGGACAAGACTGAGGTGAAGCCCAGAAGCTATTTTTTTGGAGTTAGTGTGCAGCACATGATCAGCAACTTCAATAGCTCTACAGTAAATCTGACAAAAAGCAGCAAAAGTCATATTTAGACTTACAGCACACGCATGCCGCCTGAAAGTGAAAGAAGGAAATCAGGAAAATACTGTGTTAGCTGAATTGCTGAAGAAGCAAAAGGAGAGAAGGGGACTTTGGGCTTTCTTGTGCCGAGTCTGGAGGATGATGAAATATGCTGCTCTGCGGTCCCTGAGGACCACTGAAACCAGCCGCTGATGCACATACCATCACATATGCACACGCAGCAAAATCAAACAAACCTGATTGTACATCATTTGAATGAATGAGCTCCACATAGTAGTGCACATACAGTACTGAGGAGTACACGAGGGTTGCATGATGATGCACGGGGAGAAGAATGGATAATAGGGGGAGGGGAAGTGGACTAAAGGAGGAGATGGGGAAGGAAAGTGCGAGGGGAACGAGGGGGCCGAAGCAGGGAGAGCGAGATAGTAAACCAATTACCATAGGACTGGAGAAAGCCTTTCATCCCAAAACTGCCACCACACACACAAATATACACACTTCTATCTGCCTGGCTCCTGCATACAAATACAGTATCCACACACACACACACACACACACACACACACACACACACACACACACACACACGGTCAGACATCTCTCTTTATCACTCACTCACACACATTCAGAGCTGTCTTCAAACAAATGCACTCCTGATTAAATATTGAGGAGTGCCTGTGGCGAACCGAGCGGAGATACAATTCCTCCCGTCTCTTATGGAGCTCCCTGTCTGTGGAAGAAGGAGGAAGAAGAGGCAAGAACACAGTGGCCTGAGAAATAGGCACAAAGGGAAGAGGAGGATGAAGAGGAGTGGAGAGAGTGAAGGACGGGAGGAGGAGGGATGGGAACGGGATGAGAAACCAGCTGGGCGGCGATGAAAAGACAGGAAAAGAGAGACTGAGCGTGAACAAGAAGACGGAGCAGAACCAGAAGGGGGAAAAATGAGGACTGCCATATTAAAATGAACTAGAAACTGTAACACAATATGACAGACAAGGTCATGTATAAAAGAACAAAAGGCTCGCGCCATGAAAGAGCCGACACTGTTCTGTAACTGCACTGACCTTTGGTGCATGACAGACATCATAACAATACTTTTTAGCCACACTAGCTAGCTGGTCTGTCCACCACTTTGGCCCAGGCTGAAATAGCCAAACAGTTATTGGATGCACTGCTATGAAGTTTTGTGCAAACACTCATGGTCGCCAGAGGATGAATCCTAATAATTTCTCTCAGCTTCCTCAGTTCTACTTTGTGTTCAGTGCTAATTAGCAAATGTTAGCATGCTAATACACTAAACTAAGATTGTGAGCATTTCAAGCTTCAACTGTCTAAACACCAGCATGTTAGGATATTCAGTGTGAGCATGTTAGTACGTTAGCATTTAGCTCAAAGCGCAACTGTCCCAAAGTGCAGCCTCAGAGAACCGCTAGCATGACTTTAGACTCATAGTCTTCTTTGTCCTGATACAGGGTCATTATATTTTAGCGCTGGAAGTGAAACATGATATGAACGTGCACTGAGGGCAAAATGCGATGAGACTCCAAATGTTTTTTCTTCCATACACATATGGCAGAAACTCTTCACAGACTTAAGGGCAACAGTGATCCATTCCTGCTGAGACAATTAAAAAGCCATTAGATGATGGAGACTTAACAGTCGTCCACAGAAGCCTGCTCGTGCATGATTACTCATTCGTCCATATGCTCAAACTGAAGTCCAAACACACACTTCCATGCTCACACAGGCCCTGAGGGTGATATGTGATTGTTGTGGTGAGTGGGCAAAGCACAGAACAGTCCTTTCCACACTGTCGCCTGCAGACATCAGAGAGGACTGAACATGCCTCTCATCACAGATGCTGCGTGATTGCCATCTAGCAGTGACCATGGCGAACTGCAGACTGAACAGAGGTTCACTGGACTTTATTTCAACTTCTTCAGCCATCACATTTATAAGTGCTAATCTTAAACACTTGGCTGATTTTAAAGGCTGACTCAGGGTGCAGGCTTTGAGCAATTCAGGGTTTTTAAGATCAGACAGTGTTATGCACATGAAAACAACTGGGGGCAGGTTGGACACAAGCCAGTGCTCACATCTTGCACTCAGAGTCTTTTATCTGAAAACAAAAACAGCGCTCTTTTTGTCCCGTGAGAAACATGCAGATTCAATCGTCCAGTTCCACTTTCAACCAAAGAGAGGTATGTGTAAATGTGTAAGACATTACACTAAATATTTTGATAGCACATCAGAGTTTCATTTTTTTTATATTGTCCACATCTCTTTTGATGACAGGGTGCATCTGAATCTGGTCGCTCATATGACAAAAAATCAGCCATTTTTATATCTTATTGCAGAAGTGCACAAGCGAACTTTCCCACTGATTACACTGCATAATTTTTGCATTGCCATCCACACATACTAATCAGGCAAACATATCATCAAAAGGAACCAAGGGGAGACTAAATTAATTGATTATTTATTACTAGTAAAATAATACTTGAAGTCATATTTCTATTGATTAGAAGTCAAACTTGCTAATTTGATCCTCCAGGTAATTATTTAGTCCATCAGTTTACTTCTCAAAGCTGTACCTTTATTATATAACTTCTGTATCTGTAGTGTAATAACCAGAATTGGATTACAGAGACCCAGACCCCAAGGGGGCCCAAAAGTCCCTGCTTGACTGCATGTCAATTAGTTTTGGTAAAACAGCATATATAAACTTGTTGGGGAATTTAC
This sequence comes from Chaetodon trifascialis, assembly GCF_039877785.1. Classification (NCBI taxonomy): domain Eukaryota; kingdom Metazoa; phylum Chordata; class Actinopteri; order Chaetodontiformes; family Chaetodontidae; genus Chaetodon; species Chaetodon trifascialis. Next base: position 13,534,933 of record NC_092072.1, on the reverse strand, counting down.
GCTGCTGAAAAGCAATATCAAATGTGGGTCCAGCGTTTTTAGGCAATTTTGTGAAACTGAAAAACTGACTTCTGAATTAATTGTCTTGTAGTGGAGCCAGTGTCACACAGAGGTTCTGGGTGTACTGGACTTCATGAGAACTTGGGGGCAACATTTGTATTTAGCCACTGCAGGTAATGGTGCAAATCAGTGAGCAGGACTGCTTTATGGTAATGTTGGAATTTCAGGATTTTTGCATCAACGTAGTGAAGTAAAAGTACGTTGTCAGGCTTTGACAGGGTTCCTGCATTAGCCAAAAACAGGCATTTCCGTAATTACTGTAAGTGGTTTCACAATTGAGTTCCTAGACAGTAACAAACGTACAGTAACGTGATACATAATGGTAACGTTAAATAAAATTGCATACATTTTGATATAAAGTTTCATCCATGCTACCAACCACCCATGAGAATATTTGTCTATATTGTCTGTGAAGGTTATTTTAAGGGTTTAAACAAATATTGTGTGTTTGTATCACATGCTTTTTTTGTACATATCATCACTCACTGTACTATATTGTGTGAGATATAAGACACTGCCTGTAGTAGAACATATACAGAGCATATTGTGGTACTAAACTGGCTTTACAAAAGAATACACATCTATACATAGACTCTGACACTGGTCAGTGTTCATAGTAAAAGTAACACAACAGGAGAAACAAACTGGATTTCCCTGAATTTGGGTATCATTGATAATGAAAGAATAAAAAGAGGAACTGAGTAATTTAGATACAAGGTTTTTCTGTTTTTGTGGTGGAAATAAGATGGGATTGTCCTTGAAGAGGATGGAGCTCATAGGGAAAGACCAAAGGGGACATTTGATGGATCCTACCCTTTCCTTTGGGCAGCCATAAGGTTATTGGCAATATATAATTATCTTGAACACAGCTGATGCACATGAAATAAACAAAGTTAAAATGTATGCTGGGGGTTGGAGAGTTACACCATCATCACACTTTTTTCAATCGTAAGAATTTCGGCTGAAACGCAGGAGGAACAAAAACTGTAGAGCAAGAGGAAACTAGTTACTGATGGACATGGTGCAAATATGCTGAATAATGTTTCAAGATTGTTCTTTGCATTAACCCCCCTGACACAACCTGAATGAGGTGAAACCAGTTCACCGGCATATGAGTTAAAGTGTTATAATGCTGCAACTCACATGAGTTATAATGCTCTGTTTTACCATATATGAGTTATAATGTTCTAATGTTTTAACTCATATGAGTTAGAATTTGCTAATATTCATGATGGGATTGTCCCTACATGTAGCTGCCTGTCTCAGCTGTGCGGGCTTGTGGTTTATAGCTATGTCATACTTCCACTATTACTACATCCATAATCCTGTATTATGTACATATATTATCTCTTACTAATATGTAAATATTTCACATACATGAATATATCACATATGTATATACTAAACTATACTATACTGCATATAGTTAAGAATCTATTATTAGAGCTGTCACTGTTACTGTGATGGCATTTCTGTCCCCTGAGTTTTCTACCTGTTTAAAGGATGTTGATCCTTGCCACTGTCGGCAAGTGCCTGCTCATGAGGGTCTCTGCGGATAAAGAGTTTGGTCTGTACATATGAGAGTGTCCTGTGGCAACTTCTGTTGTGATTTGGTGTTATATAAATAAAATTGACGTGAACTGAATTGATTTTTTTCCCCACAGCACTTTAAAGACATCTCATTCACATTGGCTTAAAAATCAAGTTTCCAAAGTTTATACATGGCCTTGGTAAAACAGCTGATAAAGAGCTCAGCTCAGTTTGAAGGTGAAGTTGGTTTGTGTAACGCTTTGTGACTGACACTCATCTTCTGTATTGCTGTGTTTAAATTACAATATCCTTTCAGTGCATGATCATGTAACAAAAAAGCAGATGTTAACTATTTCCATTTTGAACAAAACATATTTCTTCATGTGTTTTCTTAGAGCAGCTCGCTTTGAGAGTCAGAGCTACTGCTTTCACCAGACTTTCCTCCCACCGAGCGCAATAATCACACATAAAAAATGAAATGCATCTCAATGCAATAACTGTTTAGAACTGGAATAGATGTATTAGACAAAACTGCAAATCCACAAAGCAAAAACTGGAAGCGTGCCTTGAGGTCTTAAGGAGGGAGGAGAATGTCCCAGATCAGCACTTCCCATTAAGACGCCACCCTGCAACCACTGAGCTATTCTAGAGGGTCAAATTGTCCACTGGAAGTACAAAAACACTCCCCGATTAAAAGTGGACACAAACCCATTCTTACGACATCCACTGTAGAGCAGATCCAGCATCGGCTAGTGTACAGACTGCTGTTTTTTTCTTTTTTTTTTGAACCAATTTGGGAGTTCTCCAGTTTGATTCCCCATTAGTAATACCAACAGACAGAGGGAAAGTTACATATCAAAAATAGAAGCATGGGGAATTATAAAGAACAAAATATTTTGATAACAAAGTAAGTAGACAGTTGCAAGTTATCATTTGAAAGGAGAATATGAAGAAAGGAAGAAAGTTGTGAAAGCACAACTGATAGTTGGTGAAGGGAGGAGACTTTTCTTTCAATGATTCAAGAGGAGGAAATGAGCTAAATGGCGCTGGGTAGTGAAATCTTTTGTACACACTTATTCCCTTTAATTCAGTTTTAAGTGATTAAAAGAAAACAATGTGTGTCTCGAGGTGAAAGAGTGTGAGTAACTGGCTTACAGTATGATACATGTGAATCAGGAAGGTCATATCTGGGTTGGGGGTCATATTTTGAGCGTCATATCCCAGCCAAGTTTCACAGAATCATGACACACTGTAGAATATGCTAGATATCAAAAATGCTTTTTTGTCATGGTAGTTGAACTCATGAAGGATGCACAGCAAAAGTCAGAACCACATTTGTGCATCTCTGCAGAATCTTCATATTCTTTCTTATTAACACCATAAATGAAAGTTAAACAAGAACAAAACAAAACACCAATCTTACATCCTCAGTGGAAACAAGAATTACTCAAAAATGGAAGAAACACAAAGTAATCCTTCTACTCTGGCCCAAAATGACAGGGGGACCTTACAAGAAGTTAGTAAATACACATACATTGTTCATGCACCATATACAATATGCAGGAGAACCCAAACTATTGTGAGCTATCCATACACCAAGTCACTTCTGGTGATACAACAACTGGTGATAGTGACAATAATCAGGGTTCACAGAGGGATGAAACACATTTGAGGACTAACTTCTATTATCACTGCAGGGAGAGTACAGTGATATTAAAACCTGCTCTTTGTGGACATTTTGAAGATGGATACTCCCACAAACTGCTGACGGATGCTGGCCCAGATGCTTGGTGCAAAATTTTAATTGCGTGCCTGTCTGCAGAATATTAGATGATAGCCCATCACATCGATCAAGATAATATGGAGAGGATGAAAAGAAGAGCCCACAGTTGGCATCTCTGTGACACACACTGTACAGAAGCACAGCCATGCTTTGAGCTACATGCTAACCTCAGCATGCTGAAGTGCTCACAATGGCAATGGTAAAATGATGATGTTTGGCAGATATACTGTAATTTACTATAGTTACTGTAGTTTACTATGTTTATCATATTAATTTACGGTGTTAGCATACTAATATGTCCTACTTAATGTTATCTTAATGTATCTTTTTTGATAGAGTAACTATGGAAACAGTTAGCAACATTTAGAGGGGTATTTGACAAAATATCCAGTAACTGACTTTACTCTAACAGGACTTTTTAGTGAGAGGAAGCATTTATATGGGGGAATATCAGTGGGCCTAGAATTGCGCCCTGTGGTGTCCCAGCATTTAGTTTGTGAACAATACAGTGTAATTTGTTGAAGAAAACATAACAAATCTAGAATTTGTTTTGTTGAATTTGTTGTAGAATTTGTCTAGAATAGCTCTTAAAACAATCTCTCACCGCCTTCGATGCGGATGGTGTCAACAGCTCAGCTAAACAGAGTAAACAGAAAGCTGATGACTGTCGGTCCATTTTGGAGTAAAATTCCCATTCTACAGTTTTTTCATTTTTTTTTGTATAAAATAAGAAAATATCCTGGAGAGTATTTCATTCTTTTGGACAATACATGAATGAGCTCAGTATTTAGGTGTCATCTAATGACGACAGACAGCTGTGTGATTTCTGCAGGCCAGCAAATGTTTCCATGAAAACATTAAAAAGACAAAAAAAAAGACACAACAAAAGGTTAGTTATAGGGGCAGCCTAATGGTTGGTGTCCCTGGGGGCACTGATGGGGATGGTAGGGGGCAGAAGGGGGAGTTAAACTAATCCATTGGTAGGATTTGGCACATAAAACCCTTTTCCAGGCACTCAAGTGGATGGTTGACAGTACAAAGCCTTCAATAAATATGGGCTGATGTATTATGACATTCTCAGATCACCCTGGGAATAGCTAATAAACTTGATGTCAAACTGGTAAAATCTGTAAAACATTTGCTGGGGTCAAGGCCAAAAGCCATTATTACTAACTTGGAAAAATAAACCATGTTTGGAGCACCATCATGCTGAAAACATCCAGGTGAACTGTCCAAGCTGACAGGTACGCTGACCAGAGAGTATACCAGTGATGAAGATCGGGTCACATTTCTCTCTGCCATCAGGTTATTGTTCATTGTTGTCAGTTATATTCTTACTGGCTTTGTGACGAGGATACGGCTTTAAAAGCATGACCCCATTCTCCCATCTCTTCAAAGGTGCGGAACAGGTCAGCGATCAAACTTATACATGGAAAAATCAAGCTTCATGACTAATATTGCAACAGGAACGTGATAACACAACATCAGTGTGAGGAAACAACAAGAAATTCACTGATTGCATGCACCATTGAAGCTTAACACATCCTTCAGATTTAATACTGGAATAATAGAAACGCCCGTTTGATGGCAAAGTGTGACAGATAGGCCTATTGATCCTTAAGCCGGTCATGTGAGGGGAAGAGCATCTTGTGTTGCTAATATTGGGAAAGACTTATGGAAATACTCCAGGAAGTCAAGGATAGGCAACTAATACCTCAGTGAGGAATTAAAATGTTAAAACTACAATGTAAATGTGACTTTTCATCACTTGCTGTCTTATGTTCATTTCATCTTCAGTGATTCTAAAATTACAGCATGCAAATATATGGTCTGGACTGGATTTTCCCTTTAAATTATTTGGCTGAAAATATCAAAGGGATTTTTCACAATTATGTGGATGGCCACATAATTATGTAATAATGTGTCTGTGTGTCTGTGTCTGTGCGGGGGGAGGTGGGTGGGTTTGGGGTGGGGGGGTGGGGGGTCTGAAACGTAATTTATATTGTTTCTGTTATTGAAATATTTAGAATTTTATGTTCATCCTTTAATCTAAACTGGAGGCAACAGAATCAAAGCAGCTTTCGCGCTCAGTTTCGTCTCTTTGTGGACATTTTGAAGATGGATACTCCCGCTACCTTCATCAAAACCGGATGCTTGACGTAAAACTTCAATTCCGTGCCTGTATGTCGCAGAGAGGTGTTGGGAAATCCCTCCAGTCTGAAGCATATAAAATGACAGCCCATCACAAAGACAAGACGACAGCCTCTGGCCTTGACAGCACCTCAGCATCAGTGGAAACTCAACAAGTGCTTCCCAGCAGCGCAGCATGCCCTCTAAACTCAGTAAGTGATTTGCAGCCTGTGGTGCGCACGCTTCCTGCGTTTCTTCCTCTTTTTCATTCACTCAGTCATTCATGCTTTCCCTTTTGCACAGACGTGCTCTCTGCGGTGATGCTGGCCGCTCTGCTGCATTGCGCTCCCGGAGCTCCGGTGAAGGACGCGCTCACCGACAGCCCGGCAGGTGACACCTCAGGTGAGGAGGAGGCGCCCCTTGACCCGCAGAGAGATGTGTGGGATTCAGTCCTTGGCGTAACCACTCGCCACCAGATGCAGGTGAGTACTTTATCCAGCAGGGATTGCCTTTAACTGAGATATATTTTTTGCAGTTGCGTCCTTTAACTTAGTCATTTTTTTAAAGTTAGAGAAGGATGACAGGTGTCTGGCCATGTGCACATAACCTGCGCTCAGGATCTCCATCATTTCTCTTTCTCCATAAGTTTGAAGATGAATTCCACGACAAGTTGGCATATGATTTTCTGGACAACTACCAAATTTCCTCGCTCCCAGAGAGGTGCCCTAAATCCAACTTCAGCAAGGTAGTGTGTCTCCTCCTTTGTTGTCCTGTAGACGCTGATAAAAGAACAACCTGATGGGGATCATGTGACAGTGATTGTCTTCTCCCTCCGCAGGAGGATTGTCTCCACAGGTTGGTGGAGGGCCTGCTTACCTTCACAGCTCTTCTCCAGCATGTTGAGAAGGTGTACCCCAGCAGCATGTTCCCCTCAGATATCAGACACTACAGCAGCTTGGTTATCACCCTGATTCAGCAAAAGGTGGGTCTGAGAGGCTGCAGACTTTTCTTTCTGACTATATGTGTGTGTGTGTGTGTGTGTGTGTGTGTGTGTGTGTGTGTGTGTGTGTGTGTGTGTGTGTGTGCGTGCGCGCGCGCGCGCGTTGTCTCAATGCACTCTAGTGCCCTTTGTGTCAATCTTGCCATGTAATCACTTTTCATCTGGGTGGCTTTTTCATCATCTTTATTGTGTTCAGTGGTGGAAGAAGTATGTAGATCCTTCATTAAAGTAAAAGCAGCAATACCACATTGTAAAAATACTCTAGTAGGAGTAAAAGTCCCATCTCCTGTTAGTGTTACATTATATGAATATGAGTATTGGATTGTCACTGATGCATTACTGTGTAAGATGCATTTTGCAGTTGAAGTCGTTACAGCCAGTAAGTATTAAAAACTTTACTGCCTATAAAAATACTATTGCCAATATTCTTATGATAAAAACTACCAATGCCATATGTTGAAATTGTACTTGAGAAATGCTGTTGCATTAAGAGAACATTGAATTGCACTAGTGTATGTATATATGTAGTTTCTAAAAAATACTGCTGCCAACATGGGTAATAGATACAGTGCTACTGCGCAGTTAAACAAGATATACATTACATTTAAAATCGAACAAGATGTAATGGATAACGTGAGCATGTATTAACATAGATAACAGTAGTGCAAAAACAGGTTTGTGTACTGTTTGGTATTTCCTACACTCCTCATGAGTTTTGTATGCAGTCTGTAAGTAGGTTTTTCAAAAATTGGGAATCAGTGCAAGCATGAAAAGTGCTATGCATTTGAGCATACAGACAGACACACATACGCACTCAACCAAAGGATGGTCTCCTGCAGACTCACAGCTGTCTGAGATAACTACAGTATTTCCTTCTGAAACAAAACGCAAATATACCTCTAAGTTGTACTTAAGTTCAGTACCAGAGTAAATGTACTTACTGTAGTTACATCTGAGGTTCATTACCATGACATGGCATACAGTCATATTATACTACTGTCACTTCTGCCCCACAGATGAGGCACCCTGAGCGCGTCACAGCGGTCACCAGCAGCCAGGTTAGTGAGCAGCTGCTGAGGGACATCGACAGCCCCAACATGTTCAGCAGAAAGATGACCGCACACGCCATCCTCAACAGGTTCTGCCAGTTCCTCATCTACTGCAAGAGAGAGCTGAGGAAAAGGGAGATGTCCAGAGGAAATAACAGGGACCTGGTACTCACCAGTCAGCCTATTACCAAAATTTAAAAAGATGAAAAGTTGAAGTTATGAAGGCATACCTCAGGGACACTGGGTGGTGTTAAGGGGGATATCATGAAAGTGCATGTTCTGAGTGCACTGAGTTGATCTATAGCAATCTATGATTGTGCAAATGTTTAAGGCCTCAGGGCTCCAATCAGCCACTATTTCGTAACTTATTTAATATATTTATACTTGGTGACAATTGTTATTTATTAGTCATAGGAAAATCCACAGTTGTGGGTTTTGTGCACTAAAACTTTGTACTTGATAGTGATTTGATTTTACTGCGGATTCATTTGTGGATTGTGATATTACGGCATTGTTAGAACTCCATTACTTTTTATCAAAAAGAAAAACCAGGAATAATTGTGTCTTCTACTTTTGTAAACAATGAGTTTATATTTACAGTACTGTTAACTGTTATTTATTTACAGCTAATATTATTATTAAACTGAATTTGGTGCTAATTGAATTACGATGCAATGAGCTGCATTAAACCATGTCAATTTGTGAATATTCTGGACACATGCAGAAATAAAATCATTTGCATAGATAAGAATCAAGCGTCTTCATTCCATCACTTTCACACATTTCATGTCATTGCAGGGAGGGTTTTTTTTTTTGACAAACTGTTAGCAATAGCTGTAGATTTTTATCAGTCTCCTTATGTTTGCTGGAGACTGGAAAATGTGACTATGATCGAAAACAGATATAACGAACACACTGGGAAAGTACTCTGTTAGAAGTCCTGCTTTGTAAGATAAAGACGCTACGTGGAACTTTCAGAACATACTTGGCTTCTCATTTGCAATTTCCTTTATCATCTAACAAGATGAAGCAACCAATGCCATAGACATGCCCTATAGTTAAGATATAGCTAGGTGGCTAATCTTAGCTCAGGTTACAGATAGCTAGTTGGCTGCCCCTGCCTTGCATTACATCATCTATTGTTTTCTAATTCAACACTTTTGTAATATGTAAGGAAGTATAGTGGTGAAGTAATTAGCTGGTGAAGTAAATTGGCAAGCTAGCGAACTGAAATGCGCACTTAGTATTTTGCAGCAATAATGTTAGTGAGCAAGCAAGTACAGTTAGCCAGCTAGCCTTAACTTGGCTACATTGCATGGATGTGTTGTTGGTTGCTAGGTGTTAGCTGATAAAGGAATTTGGAAATGGCAAGTGAGACAATTTCTAGTTAATGAAAGCTATATTAGTCAACTAAAACCACAATATTGCAGTATATTTCACATGCTTTGTAGTGATGTTAGCTTTGACTTTTGACTTTGTGTTGGGTCTGTTGCTGTGGGCGCCGGTCAACTGTTGATGTTGCGGACTCAATTTCTAAGCTAACATGAGCTAATGTTGCACACTTGGCGATGGCACATAACGTCACAGAGGGTACTCCCAGAAAAAGTATTAAAATATTTTCCAATGAATTTTGTCAATCCATTAATCAGCTAATCAACTAATCACGGAGATGTACTTGTACTGAGATATAGTAAAGTAAAAAGCATAGTATTTCCCTCTAAAATGTTTGAGTAAAAGCCGAAAGTGGCGTGAAAAGAAAAGACTTTAGGATCGCACATTTGAAATAAGTACAGTACTTTCATTCCAACACTGCTCCCAGTAATAAACACTAGAGTAACATTTCTGTGTGGATTTATTTCCAGAAATTTTAAATTACTAATAAAAAGAAGAAAAACATGGAATGAATGGTACAGTATAACCAAACATCAGCATCAAACAATCCCAATAACATACAGACAGACAGTCCAGTCAAGACAACATTTTTCACGGACGAAGTCTTGATTCCAGCTTGTTAATCCAAATACATTTTGTCCACGTGGTCAGGTACTGTATGTGTGGCCATAAACAGTATGGTCACAGATAACATTCATTCATTACTCCTGTGGTGTCTTTTTCCTGGTGTTCCTATGATGGGTGGGTCACATGGTCTTGATGTGAAGAGGGGACTGGCTGTGCAGAAGGGTCCTTTAGCCCCATAGCAAACTGGAGAAAAAGAAAACAATTCAACTTTATGGCTGAATTTCCAAGTTTATTGTCATTTTTATACTAATCCATTTTTAAATCATATATGTTTTTTTCAACTTTCAGTGGCGACAAACCAACACAATTCAACAAACCCCACTGAAAACAAGATGAGGCATTTTGAAGAGGTTTAAACTGCCACATTGCATATGTGTTAAGATACTAACCATTATTCTATTTCAGGACTTTGATTTCCAGCTACTAACTGTAATAAATATTAAGTTCACCTTATTTAGCACCTACAGCTAAGTGTTTTGTTCTTCTATGTCAAATAAAAATGATCAAGGACAAAGAAAATGGCAAAGATCTCGATGTGAAAAATGTGAAATAAACCAATTAGGCTTTTCATTTTCGTCACAGCCTCCTCGATCTTAATGCACAACATAAAACCTTCAGAGTTCACGTTGCTGACAGTTATTACAACTTGTATGACTAGTTGACAGTTACCCCAACTATTCCATGACTACAGGAAACACGTCCTTGTAGTGCAGAGGTGTGAAAACTCCTTTTCATTTACATTTCACACTAATCTGTTCGACAGGAGGCACAAATCTAAAACCAGACTGTCCTCACCTCAGGACCGTGGGCTCAGGCATTCCTGGATCTGCTCCTCGTTTGAAACCTGCAAATCAAAACCAGAAAGAAGGTTTATATTTCAGAAAAGTTAGAGAGAAAACTGAATTTAGTTAATCAAAAAAAAAAAAACAAACAAAAAAAACAAAAACAAACTCATTACAGCCAGCTGCAAGCCACTAGTGTAGAAAATCAGCTGGTACATAAATTTTCCAGTATGGGCTGGGCGAATTAGAGTATTTTTAATTTTTTAAATTTTTTTATTTTTTTAAAGTGATGCCTGTGCACTGTGCAAAAACCTCCCCTGACAATTTGGTGTATCCTTTTGCCACTAGATGCCCTTTCACTGTGAGATACAGTTCGTCAGCAGATTACAGCACAAACGCTCCAGTTTCATTTAACGCTTTCATTGCATCAGAGAGCTCTGACATCTGCAGAGGCCCTGCAGATGTCATTTATGTGGAACAGAGTGAAAGAGCTGTTGTAACTACGTCCAAAATGTAGCGAGCCACACATCTGACTCACACACGCACGCACGCACAGAAAGGAAAACACATTCACTTCCCCAGTATTTTTTTCCTAGCTTTGCTCACAGGTCATGGACAGGGTCAATCATGACGCAACTGATTCTTCAGAAAAAAGAAGAGAGATTCCTATAAGACCAAATATAACCTCAACTTACTCCACCCTTAATCTGGGGCTAAAAATGCCCATCGCTTATGTTTTAAGAGCCTGAAGTTTTCAAACATAAAAATGTTCAAATAAAAACAGATTAAATCTACAAGTGTGGTATTTCTATTGTATAAGTGACTTAACTTTTAACATGGTAATCATATAACTGACTAGTTGTTTCAGCGCTATCAGATCAAAATTGTCTGAGCTAGGCAGCATTATTCAGGGGGTGGTAAGACAAGGACCAGAAAATCCTGCGCCTAAGAAGTAAATGAGTCGCAACAGAGAACTGCATGTAAAGAAGGCTAAAAAAAAGAGTGAAATGAGAGGGGAGAAAGTATGACATCAACGTCGGCCTTTCCAAAATGCTGAAGTCAGAGAAGATTCAGTCAGAGGGGGTCAAATCCACCGGCTGTGTGGTCACACATGCAAAAGTCTTAACTTCCCCTGGTTGACGCCAAACCACAGCCATGTATAAGTCTGAACTTCCCCTCTCTACTCCAAAGCCCAACCAGGTATTTTAGTGCTCTAGACAGGCCCCAGAAATTTGACAACAGAATGCAAGTGCACACTTACTTAACAGCTTAAACTAAAGATCCAGGATTTACTGATCAAGTACTTCAAGAACATGATTCCTCAGTTCCTCATTTCAAATGATCTATCGTATACTACTTCTCTTTCTAAAAAACTTAAATCATCACCAGTTAAGGCTGACAGCTAGTTCACACACGTGCAGAAATGACTGCTTCTACACTATTACACTGCTTCTCCCGAGGGAGCAATTTCACATGTACGACCCTTGGAGCTGCTCAAGCTTCACCAGAATGCAACACAACCATTTCAACTGTTGCTAATAAAACAACGCTTAAAATGTAAACACTGTGGTCTTAATATGTCATAGCTACATCACGTGCACTGGCCTGAATTTTTAATTTAATTTTATTTTTTTTACAGCTCATAGTTGAGTGCTAGTGTGCTAAGCTAATCGGCTAACGTCAGCGAGGCTACCAGCCCGCCGTATTCCCCCTTTTCTTGTTCAGATACTGACCGAGGTACAGCACGGTTGGAATAAAACCCCATCGGATGACAAACTGGCCGCACTGGAACAGCTGCTGCAGCCGCTGTTTGGTCTCTTTGCTCAGTTTAGCCATGTGTTTGTCCCGAACGGCGATGATGCTGCTGCTGCCGACAAGGACACGGTAAGAGGATGTGACGTAGGACTGGTAGCCGACAGCGTCCATTTGTTATAGGCTGCCATCGTGTGGACAGACCTGTAATTGCACGTCTGCTGCAGCTCACACTGGGCTGTTTTGTATTTAGAGGTGTTTTTATTAATACTGGACCACTTTTTTTTTTTTTTTCAACAACTGTGTGTTAAAACAGTTGTCTAGTTGCCTAAATTATTCATAGTTATTTACATTGGCTATAAGAAATCAGCTTGTGCAGCCAGTTCAGTAGATAAAAAATGGTTTCCAGCCATGGAGACATCATCTAGACAACCCTAATAGTTTATAGGGTTTTCAGTCAGCTTAAAAATAAATATACTTTCCTGGTCTATATAAAAATGCTGAATTTTATAGCTTTGGCATATATTCTGAATTTATCATTGCAATGTTTGGTGATGCAGAGGCAGTAAAATACAAGCGAGCACACAAGTGAAATATAGAAACACTTTATTCCCAGAATTTGTAGCAGTGAGTTATCTTCAGACATAGAAAGGCCAATATAAACCAACTTTAGTACAACAGCGTGATGTACAACAAGAGCTTACCCATTCACATTCTGTAAACCCCACACAGAGAAACACGATGATTGTTATTGTCCCACCAAGCTACTGCATGGACACTCAACAGCTCTAGTACACAGACAACAGCACACACTTTTGCTTGAGGGTAGGGCAGCAAGAACGCTTGATTTTAGGACATCAACTGTAGCAGATGGGTGGAGTTCAATTCCTTTTTTGGTACAAGAGAATATCACCATGTCATGTGATGCAATGATGTGAACAACAAGGAGGGACACAGGAAACACATCACCAAAGTACTACGAACAGCAAGAATGGCGGGTGGATCGGAAGAAAGACCATAGTTGCTCTGCACACTTTCTCACCGCAGACCGCACAGCAAGAGGTTCAGTAACAGTTTTGCTATCACATTCTTTTACCTCTGTAGAAGTTTGGTGGACTTCAAGTCTGTACGGGTTTTAAACTTTTTTTTTTTTTAATCAATGGTGAGATCGTAGAAATCCATATGGAGCAACAAAGCTTTCTCACAGGAAGTTACCACAGTTGAGAGTTGAACCTCTCTTGTTCATCGTAAGAAAATACCAAAGTTGAGAACACAACTCGTTTGCTCTTTCAAGTGCAAAATTCAATATCTAAAATCATACACACCCGTCATCCCCCATTTTCAAAACATCCCCGTCATTTGTTGGAGTGTTAGTTTTTGCCACCGAATACATAGCAATTGAGGAAAGTGCTTGGGGGGGGGGCAGAAATATTGCTTTTCCATCATGATGACAATACTGTGCAGTTGTAAACACAAAGAACTGATTTTTTTTAATCATACTAACTGATTATTCAGTGGTCACTTTTCCTGCTGTTTTAAGGGAAGAATGCAGATTTTCTTTGAAGAAGCATAGATGTAACTCGTGTCAATGGAGGGAGTTTGGATTATCTTCCAGAAAGATGGAAAGCACAGGAGAGATTTGTATTGCTATGGGAGGGGAGCTTTTATTTTTTTTAAAAAAGGAGTAGAAACACTTATTTCAGCTTGGAGAATCATACCTTGTTCATTGAATCAATCAGCAGCCTTTATTCTAAAAACAATTGCACATACATACACACATACAGTACACACACCCAAGCATGCTCACACATACTCAACATCTGCCCTCTGACAAACCTGGGCAAGGTCAGGGTGGATGTATGGAAAAGCCATGCAGGGGCAACAAATGCCAATTAAAATACTTTCCAAATACTTTTCCACACAGTTTTTTTTAGTAATGAGTTTTGAGCACACCCTTTTACAACAGGCTGCTCAGTGCAGTCTCGTCCTGGCACGACTTCACGGCAACAGTGTGCTGGTAAAAAACAAAACACAGTTGAAACTGGAGGTGGTATCCCTGACATCCTCTGCTGGGGGAAAGGAGCAGAAGGAGCTGATGGAGCTCCGGATGTCTGAATGGAGCAGGGTGGCAGGCTGGTTTACAGCACAAAGAGTCAAAGACGTTAAAACGGAGTGACTAGGGAACCAGCGGGAGTGTTTGTTCGTCTTGTTTGTGGTGCGCTGCAGTTGGCATGGCTTGGAGTTCCAGGTCACAGGTACAGGGTCACAAGATCAGAGGCGAGGGTTCAGGTCGTCAGAAGTCACAACGGGCTCAAAGGTCAGAACCAAGGTGCACACTGATGCTGGGAGAGCGCTGCGTGTGGTTTGGCGCTGGACTCAAGTACCCCAGCCCTTCCTCCTGCAGGCTGCAGGAATAGCGGCCAGCTTCAGAGGCGGTGTGGTTGCTGGAGGGGGGGGCGTTGCCACTGGCCACCTGCTCGAAGGAGCGGGAGAAGACGGCACTGGCAGTGCGCGTCAGGCTGGTGAGAGCTCCTGCCTTGGGCACAGATTGGCTGGAAGTAAGTGTCAGTCGCTTGACAGACAGCTCTGTGTTCTCGCTGACGGCCCGGCCTGTTGTTAGAGGGCCCGCGTCCTTGTCTTTGTCCTTGCTGGTGCGCCCGCCCAGCCGACACTTCTTCATGGCCTTGGCCCCCAGGTTCAACGTGGTAACACTGTTGCTGATAGTGATGGTAGGTGGGGTCATGTCAGGCCCCACACCGCCTGGCCACACCCCTTCATCCACCTCCGATATATCCATCAGCTCGTCCGGGGAACCCAGATCCACTGCGTCTGTGAGACAGACACACAGGAGATAAATAAGGACGGAAATGAAAAACAGGAGCATGCAGAGGAAAAAAATAACCAGCTCCTCTGTCATCCAGCCCATCTGATCCAACCAAATCATTAAGATGAACATTCTTTAAAAACAATATATTATGCATTTAATATTTTGCATGTGGGGTCCAATGTGATGGCTTTGAGCTTTGTGTTGGGCTGCATGACGGAGGAGTTCCATCATTGTCCAGCAGGTGGCGCCTTCACACTGTAACCTCAGCTAGCGAGGACATCTGGCCACCTGACATGAGACAATGCAAGTTGTGTATTCCAGCCCAGCACACAGGTTAGATTAACAGTCAGCGGTATACTGGTAGAGGAGTGCATGTTTTGTCCCAAAGGCAGGAGAGGACAGAGTCTAAGAGCGTAAGCCTCGGAAAGACCACAAAGGGAAAGTAGAGGAAGGCAAACAAAGGCAGAAAGAAGTAAACCCAAAACACGTGTTCCTCTTCACTAACTCTAAAGACACACATACAAAAATAAACACCTTTCCTGCTTCAAGGCGTGCATCCACACCTGTGTGCGGCAAACAACCCGCGTATGCACAAACACACACTTTTGATCTGATGCTATCACTGTAACAGAACACCTGTAATGAGCTGGTGAACAGATAGGCAGGTCCTGTTAAAATCTTTGACGGTCAGGTTTCGCCTGTTCAAAAAAACAGGTCAGGAGTCATCAGATTCAAGTCTAGATTTAACGCGAAGCAGCTTTTGCTTCAAATAATTCAAGACCTGCATATCTTTCCTCAGCTTCTAGCTACCAGTCAGAAGGAAGTAATCTGTCTCCAGGTGCAACCCAGGGGTAATGTGTCGAGGCGTACCGAGGTGTGACCCCCAAACAGCACCACAAGAGTTCAATCTCCTGGTTCAGGCACTGCTAATAGAGATATGATATCTAGGCTTTATGATTCAAGGTCATGAGACCTTTTCGTGATCAGTGACCTGACCTCAGGCTTTACAGTGACTTTTATGAAAGTTTGCACTTTTATATCTACAGTATGTGTGTCATATTCACTGTTTATAATACCTGTTCTTTATGCTGCTTGTTTAATTGATTTTCTGCTTTTACTTGTATGATTCAGCGAAGCCCATTTCATTATCAAGCGTTTTTATTCGGTTATTCGTCTGTTAGAGTCAGTTAGATCTTAAAAATTCATTTGATTTGAAGGAGTCTCAGCAGGAGATCTTTATGAGGAAGCTTTAGCCACAAAGGAGAGAGTAAGTGAATGAATGACATTGGATAGACGGATGAGAGGAATAGTGCAGTTAGGTGAAGAGAGGTTGGTGGAGCCCAGCGCGTAAAGGTAAAGGGGGAAGTCATCATGCAGCTTTTCAGACCACGCCCCCCACACACGGTTACCTAGGTTACCCCAGGAGTGGGGCAGGGGGAAGGAGGGTCAGGACCTTAGTACTGGCTCCTCCCTGTGGAGGCCGACCCAGAACCCTCATTCTCCACCATCCGCCTCACAGACTTCTGCCTCCTGACCTCCTGACCCCGCGAGCCGGAGTCATGACCTCGTAGGTCCAGGCTGACCTCGGAGGCGGTGCCCAACATGTCGCCGTCGGGCTGGACACGGCCGTCGGGGCGCGGCCGCAGGGAGTCTCCGTTGGGCATTCGCTCGCCGCTCACACCTGTCACACTGATCTCGGGGATGGCCACGCCCCCCAGCGCAGCCTCACTGTCTACACTCACCTCCTGGGACTCTGATGGTGGGTGGGGGGCATGGAAGTAGTGCGACAATACATATATAAGACACACACGGACAGACAGACACGTATCATGCACACAAAACAAAAAGATGGCCGCGTGCAGGGGCACACACGACCACAGTGACACAAGACACACAGAGGTAATCAATGTAATGGCAGAAAAATAAAAAGACAAAAATCATAGTGATCAGAACATAACACATGGTCAAAGTGCATGCTACGTGGAGATGAACACGAACACTGTGTTTGAATGGAATCACGTTTCATACCGGGTCGCCGCTCACCCCTACACATGAATTAATATTTCAGAGTATTTTCCTCCATCGTCTGCTCAAAACAACAGCATAAATAAGTAGCTGGCTCCAACGAGCAGATGTCCATGAGATGAAAAAAAGGCTTTAAGGCTCAAGATGAAACCTACTCATTAAGCTAGCTGAGCGCTGTAATTTACCTGCCTTTATCTGCACTGTGAGAAAAGAGAGCTGCACTCTCCTCATTCTAAACCACGGACAGACTGTCATCATTGACTCTAATTCTTCATTTAACTCTTATTTATTCTGTGGTCATTGAAACGTTATAAACTCTGCTGAATCTACACAAACCACAACATAAAACACATATTCAGTACACAAGTGTATCTGTATTAAACTATAAATACGCTACCTGCTCTCGATCAGTATTTTTCACTGACTGCCCTCACACTGTGTATGCTCGCCTGTCTCTGTATAGCCAACAACTTGGGCAAAACAGCTCACACATAGTTGTGAATGGCCCTCTACAAGTTTCGGGACAGAAGGATGACAACAACACTCAACACGGAGACTGTACGGCATGAAATGGTAGACTGAGTGAACAATGAGGAGATCTAAACTTCTCGCTCTCTCCTTTGGCATCTTTTTGTTCTTCAATCAAACAATTCGATTTTTATTACTCCATAAAAATGTGATAGTTTAAAGAAAAATGTGCAGACTGTCCGTGAGAGCCTTTCTTTTGTGTTAGTGGATTCAACTCCCACAGTTGTGTCACTCCTCTCCTTCTCCCCTCGTGTAGGAGTCTTACCGTGTCTCTTCCAGCGGTGTCCCCTGATGGAGAGGGAGGTGACAGCATTTCGGGAGATCCTTGAAGAGGTGGGTGTGATCTCCACCTGGATGCTCCGTGCACCCTCCTTGTTGTTGCTCTTCAGCGCTGCGCCGTGCAGTGACGACTTGATGGCGTTACCCACCTGAGGGCGAGGAGGAGCACACATCCACTAATTTTACTGTTTCAGCTGATGGCAGAGTTTCACAGAAGGATTGACCAGTGGCTCCCAACCAGTGAGAAACTGGACTGGCTTTCTGACATTTCATATAGATTTCATATTTTCAACACTCGGAAATACAGAAAGTATCTGTCTTAAGTTTTGCCTGTTGGGCACTTAGGTCAGTGAAAACATAGTAAGACTGTTGAGCAAGTTCTCATCATCCAATTAAGAACAGCCCCAACCGATCCCCCAGAAAAAAGCTCCAAATGTAAAGGCAGTGGCCCACTACACAATTCCTGACACTAAGACACGTGTTGCTTCAATCATGGTACCAAACCAATAACATCTGACCAATAACCTCATTTTCTGCACAAGGATAAACCTAAAAGCTTAGTCTAAACTGACTGAGGTACACAGACTGGTGATATAAGAAAAAAAACAAATAGGCTTTGTATTTCACTCTCCATAACACTATTTCACAACTCTTTCTATAATACCCTCTATCCTTGCTGGGAAATCTCAAGTGGCCCTTGCACTAATGATCATGTAACTGTTGTAACATGAGGTAAAAGGCATCATAATCACAACGTGTCTTTTGTCTGTGAGGCTGCAACACATTGGTCTTATGAGGTACGCGTCACCAAGCTACGCTTAGCTAGCAGCCACCTCGTGTGTTCCACTGCAACAAATGAACAGGCTGGGCAAAGAGGCTGAGATTTTAACCTTTCCACAATACGGTGAGTGTGTTCATGGCATGTGTCCACAAAGCTGTTTCATTATTTTAAAAACGTCTTTTTAAACACCAAAACCGTTCTCATAAATGAGAGCCCAAAGTTCATTGGTTTTGATTGTTGTGGAGGAGTACACCTTGACTTGTGTAGCAATGCTGTGAGCTTAGGTTCAATCCTCTGCTCCCTGGGCCTCAAGGATTACGGCTTAACGGAGCAGAGTGGAAAGCATGTAAATAATCTAGTGGGATTACACTCTGCTTGCAGCCTCTGACACACACACAGAGACCAACACAATACAGCATGGTGTGCTGTGCATGAATCAAAACCACAGGCGAGCATGTGCGTCTAAATCACATGCTCTCTGACACACACGCGCGCGCGTGCGCGCACACACACACACACACACACACACACACACACACACACACACACACACACACACACACACACACACACACACACACACACACACACACACACACACACACACACACACACACACTCTACAGGTCCAAAATCACACACAGAGGAGGGAAATGTGATAGCAGCAGGAAAAAAATATGATTGCACCCACCAACAGAGCTTCAGGGAACAACTCCAGCTGGGCCCGATACAGAACATCATCCAGTGCTTTGGATCCCAGTTCAACCTCCCCATTACACCTACACTCAGGCACAAACACATAAACATGGAACACAGCGTATGAGCTTAAGACACAATTTGATGTTTCCCAGTGGAGTTTGAGACACTGCAGTACTATAGAGCTGTTTTTCTCTGAGTGCGTCCCCGTTTTGTTTATTTTTGTGTACGCGCATGACGACGCAAATGCACATGCATGCGCGCATACACACACAGGTGAATCACACTGAATGTAAACAGAATTTTTGTTTGTTTACAAGAGGACTCCACAGGGCCCCTTTAATAGCTTGATCATCAGATCAGAGCTGTAACAGTCACACAGGCTGAGGCAGCAGACACCATCAGTATGTTTTGATGTCAACTGCTTTATGTCATATTGTGATGAAGATGTCAAGTCATTTGTGAAATGCAATGCAGCAAAGTAAATTGATACAAAGTTGTCACAGAACAAGCTCTTTTAGAAAAAATACATAATTAGGGTAACTCTAATAACTCTGTTATGGGGGGACACATGGAGGAGATTTTGAGAAAAACATTCAGCAGTGCATACACTTAGAGAAATAGGACTTGAAGAGTTCAAGCTGATCAGTGAGTCTGTGCTGGACTGGGCTGGCTGTTTGTGCAGGCATGTGTGTACACTCACAAGGCGTAGTGTATCCCCGTGATGAGCTGAACCAGGAATTCTGACGTGACCGTCAGTCGTGTGCTAATGCCCTTGTAGCGCCGCATCTGTTGCCGTGGGTAACCGCATATACACACCCTGGAGGATAACCAATAAAAAACACAATAAAGAAACTTGTAGAAGTGAAACGGAGAAGCTTCATTCAGAGAAACCACTACAATGTGCTACTTGGCTGCAGCTGCATCAAGGGAATTTACTTCCCTGTGATAAGATGATACCAAACTCAGTAATGAGCAAATAATTGCGTTGCATAAACATTACCCACAGGACTTCAAGGTATTGAATAATTTCAAAGCATATACTGGAGATAGTTAATTACTACCAGGTTTCATAGAGGTTGCAACAAAGAAAATTCACCTAACACCTGTGCATGTGAAGCTTTACGCGCTGCTGTACGCATATACAGTACATCGCTGACACACAGCAAACTGTCAAGGGGAAATCAAAGCTGATGACTTCTCTTTAGCGCTGTCCTTATCAGAGCAATGCTCAACTGCAGTTCTCAGATTACCAAAATCACTGAGCTGAGATGTGTGTACACCGCAGCCCGTCACTGAATAGCCATATCTTGGTTTTCTCTGGCACCAAAGTCAATAAGAGGATCAGATAAGCAAGTGCTTGCAAAATAATGATTGTGTGTGTGTGTGTGTGTGTGTGTGTGTGTGTGTGTGTGTGTGTGTGTGTGTGTGTGTGTGTGTGTGTGTGTGTGTGTGTGTTTTTTACCTGGAACTGAGCTGGCAGAGGGACTGGAGGGAGGTGGAGGTCATGTAACTGAGAGCAGCATTGTAGCACAGCAGCAGGAAGGTCAGCACCTCAAATCTTAACAGCACAAACAGACCCTTAAAAATAGCCTTCTTATGTCCTCACATCCAACACGACACAAAACAACACTTAAAAGCATATTAGATCCCAATTTCTCAGACACGCTCACTTTTTCATCTATCTGTGGATAAAAACACCACAAAAAGACAGACTGAAAGACTACAAAAGAAAACTTGATGTCTTCAGATACAGTAAAAGTATTTCACTACTCCAAGGAAGACCCGTAAACAGAGTCTGATGTGTAAAAACCTGTGGGGCTCACCTTTAAAAATGACAGTCAGTATCTCTGCAGGATCTTAAAAAGCAGCCAGACTTGTTTTGTCATCTCCTATTTTAAAGACTATTTCCAGTCAGTCTGAAGCAGCAGAAGAAAACAGCCCTGAAAAAACTCTGACCACCACGACCTTCAGAGTTTGGCTGCAGTGTGGCCTCATTACATTAATTTAGGAAACCCTAACAGCAATATCACAACTTCAAATGCAACAAAGCAAAGGGAACTGCCATGGGCCTTCACTGACGTCAGTTCACCATGCACAAAATAATTGGCCCTGGCAGCAGCTAAACTCCCTTTGACGAGTCTGAGGACAAGAGCCACTGGAAGTAGACTGATTTTTAAGGTAACCTACTATATTTAATGAAGCTGTCAAACTACATTTAACTTAAAATTTCAGATCTCGGTTAGTTTTTTTCTTCCCACTGACTGACCTCTTTCCTTATGCCTGAATTTCTGGACAGTTGTATCAAGTTCACGACCATCCTGGTAGAAAACATGCAGCCTGACAAGAGCATGAATACTTTCAATAAATGAAGTTTACTCATTTCCATTGGGCCTCTTACCTGTTCTGTGCTGTAAAGGTCTCTCTCTGGAGGTGCGGCCCACTGTACACCACCCTGCTCAGCCCGTGATTGGCTAGAGCCCCCTCAGTAAGGGCAATGGAGCCGATGGCTGAAGGCTGGAGGCGGGAAGATGAAGATTAGATTTTTTTAACCGAACATTTCAGCAAAAGCAAATTAAAAGATGTGTCTGTTTTTCTCACCTCATGATACACTGAGGGCTTGGAGAGGGAAGGGACGGTAAAAGATAATACTTTGCTTTGTCCATCTTTATCTACTATTTCCTGTGAGAGAGAACGACAAGGACACAATGAAAAAAATGCTTTAGTGGGTGAGAAAAAACAGAAGCTTTTTCTTTTGTGTGTGTACCCTGAACCTCTAAAGAGCGTGTGCTTATCTCTTCAAGCACACTCATCTGTGATGTGTGGGTGTGTGTGGACCTCAGGGTCTCCGTTTCCCCACTCAGTTTGATGGTGTATGTGAGTGTGTACTGCCTGAACACACTCACACAAACCCTGGGGTTTTGGTGTCCCCTGTGAGCATGTTAATGTCAAATAGATTAATGAGAGCCAGCCACTGTGTTGAGTGACAGCTGACCTATTCTGCTATTCAGAGAGGAAGTTAGGGGACACTGTACTTTGCTGATAGATAGGACACTGAGAGCCAAAATGGATGAAAATAGGACTCAACATATCTTAATAATTATTCGTGCTGGCATCTCTCTGTGGGAAGCTTGCAGGCATTTATGAAGTGCAACCCATCCATATTGTGTATTTGCAGACTCACTGTATTTCAGTTCCCTTATTTCTTTCCCACAATCTTTGAAAACACATGATGCAGATCTTAGAAATACTAGAGCAGTTAAGTCCTCTGCTTCTGGAAATGCACGATTACACCCACTTGCTAAGGCTCATTGACTTTTTACGAGCATTTTTCCTTATTTGAACTTATCACACTGGAAACTATGAATTGTTATTAACAAGCGTAGAACTTCTCCACTGATAATACATAAAACAAGTCAGCTGTGATATAAGAATGTGAGAATGTAGTGTGAAAAATCTAAATAAGCACCAACACATACACAGACACACACAGACACCTCCCCTACCAGGTTGTAAATGCCCAGCAGCAGGGCCTCGATGCAGCCGGAGGTGTGGGGGTCTCTGGCTGCGCTGACGGACAGGAGGCTCCACAGGAGCTCTGGCAGGAACTGTAGCGTGAAACGCTGCAGCTGCGGCTCACCACTCCGGTAAAACTCAAACAATTGGTGGCATACTGGCTCCAGCAACTGGGTAGGACAGAAAGCCAAAAACACGGGCACATGGTTACATCAATAACTGCCACTAGAGCTGTGATAAATTTTGCATTTGGCATTTATGGTGCATCAATAATGTCAGGATGAAGCACAGCAGTATTTCGGAGATGCAGTGTGCTGGACTGTCACACAGATCCATAAACCAAAAAAACAAAGGACAAAAAGAATACAAGATAATGTGCAAAATGTAATAATTACAGGTAAATGGTTGCACTGAAACATGACAAAATACTCAAAGTGTTGTATGGTCAGGTATTTAACGCAGATGTTGTTAACATGAATAAAAACATGTGTGGCCATACATCGCTGTAGTTCTCTCGGATGACCTTGTAGAGTGCAGGGACCAGGCAACCTTTGTCTTTTAGTGAGGCGGCATAGCTGGACACAGCACTGTCAGGGAGGGTCTGAAACAGACACAAACAGCAACTGAGGACTGATACACTACCGACTTGATTCCATCAGATCGATCTGAGTAATTCAACAAAATCAGCCAAGCAAAATGCTCTGCTTCTGAAGTACGAATGGTGGGGTAAGAGGCAGGAGGCAGAATTTAATATCGATAAGGGTGATTATACTTGGATTAAATTTTGCAGAGACAGGTGGTGATAGTGTCTAAAGACCCGGTCAGTTACATCAATCTGGTTGCATTTAAAGATCAACTGAAAGGGGTTTGCAGGTTGGTCCCCATCACACAGGAGAATCTCTGCTGCTCCCTTATGATTATCATGCCTCACCAAGCCTCTGCTTCAGTAACAGTCACGTATCAGTGCTCATGTTTGAGTAGGAGCATGCAATTCTCTGGGAACAAAACACTTCAGAGAGTGTTTGTTTATGTGCATGGAAAAGAATTGCCAATAATAAGCAGCAGAGAATGTACTGCATACTGATTATGGCTTTTGTCCTTTTAAACACTGCTTTTTGCACATAAACACACACACACAGAAACAATACCTTAAATTCTGACAGCCATTCCTCCACCACTCCTTGGTCCATAGCCAACATGTTCCCTCATCTGCAGTGGAGTCACCTCTACCTGAGAGAGAGAAACAAATATGGCATAAACACACATCCTGCATAATTCAAGACACAAACGCAAATGTGTGTGCACACATACACACTAACATACATACACCCAAGCAATCACAGCTTGGACAAGGCTCCTTGCCAGCCTTCTATTATTTGCTATCCTTTTAAAAATATCCTATTACAAATGGCAAACAATGCCATGGCAGTGGTGAAAAGTGACTGTGTCCGCTCCAGGCATCCATTCAATACTCTAAAGTCTCCCCGTCCCTCTCACTCTCCTGTTTGCCTCATATTCCTCTCCAGACACACATCTCTGCAGCAAGTACCTAACCTAGTCTCAACTCTGGCTCACAAGTCAGGAAAAAAAAATTACCCACCCAGAGAAGCCTGGATGGCTTCACGGTTGAAGCACTGATGAGAAAAAAGAAGCGGCAGAGCAGAATTTAGATGCTTGTTGAACAGCCTCTACAGTTCGTATGTCTTTAAACGGGGACAGGCAGAAGAAGAGGCTCCTGCATCTGTAGGTGACATTTACCTGTGCTGAAATGAATGCTCTGCTCTCTCTATCTCTGCCTCCATCCATCTTGGTTATTTCGAATATCCTCGTCTATCCATCGCAGCACTTACGCTGTCTGCATCTAAATATCCCTCTTCCCTCCTTTACACACTCAACTTGCATGCATGTAGCTTCTTTTCTACTGAACCTCCAATGTCACACATCTTGCTTATTCTCTGGACAATTTTTCTTATGCTCTCCGTGTCATTTTAATTCCCTCTCTGTGTGTTTTCATACAGCATCTGCTGCTTCCTATCTGACACTGCTGCTTGCAGCCACAGCAGAAGGGAGAATGTGGGAGATGGAAATAGAAAGAAAAGCAACAGAGGCAGAAAACGATGAGAAAAAATTCAGATGGTATTCTGAAACACAGCTCAACACACAGACTGCAACTCTGCACTGTGAGGGTCAACGTAAGGCAGCGGCTGAACAGATACCTGCTTTCTGCTGAGGAGGAGGACACAGTCTCTATGCATCTCTGATGGATTATCTGCTTTCTACTGGCATTTTTTTTTCTCTGTGGGGTATGTCGTGTCTGCGCTCTGAATCTGTGAGCACAAGGCTAAACTGGCTGAATGCTGGAACAAAGTCCATGTTTGGTATGTCTGGTAACAGAGGCTGAGAAAAAGAAAGAGGGAGGAAGGAGTCCTTCTATGTGCGCTCTTATCATGCAGAAACATGTGCTCAAATCTGAGATGAAGGTAGCACAATTTACCATGTTTCAAAACTCTTCCACTTCAAACATTTCCCTTAGTGAATGACACACACCGACACACGTACCACACACACACAAGTATTAACCTATCCGGCTGTGAGAAAAACATTTCAGACATATTCTGAAAGATTCAGGAGATTACAGACCTGATTTTAAATCATGATATGTATGTGTATGTGTGTGTGTGTGTGTGTGTGTGTGTGTGTGTGTGTGTGTGTGTGTGTTCATGCGTGTCTAATGCATGTGGTGTAATAAAGAACAAACAAAAAAAAAATTGTTATGGTGATTTTCATCGCTTCCTTTCCCTGTCCTTGCTTTGCTTCCTCTGTCCCTCCACTCATCCTCCCACACAACATCACTTCTCTCTCGCTCTCTCTCTCTCACACTCTCCCCGTCTTCCCTACTCCGTAATCTGTCTTTGACACATCTAAATGCTTTATTCTGTATTATTCCGGTGCTTGGTCCCTCCATGGCAGCCAGGTGTCTATTTATGGACTGTACCAATGACAGGAACGACAAGGGGGGAGGGGAGCCAGTGACTCATGAAATGGGGAAGGATTATAAAGCAGAATAGCCTCCATTTAGAGAAATTAGTTCTTTGTGGCAGCCTGTTGTTCTGTTATTTCACGCTGGTGAAGACAACAAAGCGGACAGCGAGATCTAAAGCCAGCATGTACATTTTAATGGCAAACTCACGGAACGACAAAATAAAAGGCTTTGATTATAGTGCGGATGAGTCAGTCTTGGAAGAGTACAGCTTTCTCCTCCTACAGAGTCACTTTTAACCGGTCAACTCGGTCCACACTGTCTGGGGCATGACATCTGCATCATCTGTATCCAGAAAAAGATGCCTGAACACTGAAATCAGCAGCTGCCTGCCATGCCGCCTACCTGTTTGATATATATGCCTCCCACCTCAGCAGCAAGCCAAGAAGCCACTGCAGCACCATAAGAGCAGTGCAGGGGGCAGACTCTCAGGTACAAAGTTGCTGAAATGGTATGTAGCTGTATAGTGAAGTGTATTTTAAAAATTATTTTAATAATGTAGAATGTAACAAACATGTAACAAAATAATAAGAATACATTCAGTGGAAGGACAGAGGGTGGAGTATGCCAAAGCCCCTTCAGACAAATTGTTATTTGGTGTCAGTCAAAGGCAGCAAGTAACAATTACTATCACTCTGCTGATTATTTCATCTGGTCTATCAAATGTCAGAGCACAGTGAGAAAAATGCCCATCATAATTCCGAAAAGCCCAAGATGACATCATCAAATAGCTTTTTTTTTTTGGTCCAATAAACAATCCAAATCCCAAAGATATTTTGTTTTTAAGATAAACAAAAAAAATGCTAACCTAACAATTACTTGATTTTCAATTTTTTTTCAGAACTGATCAATTTGCCCTTCAACAACTAATTAGTTAATCAGCTAATAATCTTTCAGCACAAGCAGCAACAACAAAAAGAAACTTACCAACACCCATCTATCACCCTCACTTAAGCCATTTTAATATGTTTAATGCAGTATGAAGACTTTTATCATGTTCCAACAGCTAGAAAGATTCAGGATTACACCTGTGAGTAATTGACTGGTCAAACCTTTTTTTATTTCCTGGAGCCAAAGTGGATCGCCAACAATCCAAAACCCAAAGACATTCATTTTACAATGAAATAACACTATGAGCAAAATGTTACACAGGGGAAGTTGGAACCGGAGAATGTTTTTGATTGATAAATGAAATGATCAATCAGTTATGAAAATATCTGCTGATTAATTTGGTCTGTTGGTCCGCTAATTGTTTAACCACCTAACTATTCCAGCTCTAATACTGATAGAATTTTAGTTCATATGAACCCACTAAAAAAAAATAAATAAATAACTGAACATGAAAATGGTGATGACTCAATCTGAAACTGTGTTCAAACCACAAGAGAGAGCAGTACAAACGGCACATAATGCCGTCTCGAAGCTTTCTAAGATCTACTGACATACTGCAGACGGGCAGGAGCAACTGGTGGAGGAAAATAGAAAACTAATTGGCCTGGGAATATAGAGCGTAATTATGTTATTAGGCAGAAGACTGTCTTCCGTCTTAGATGGCGAACTGTTAGCCATCTCTATATCATTACGGACTCACAGATCAGGACAGAAATCAATATAAGGCAGGGAGAGCGCACACACACTCTCACACACACACTGCAAATGATGGAACAGCTGGTGCTCTTCTTCTGTGCAGCTCAACCACACTGTCCAGAACAAATGCACACGCACACATGCGCGCACACACACACACACACACACACACACACACACACACACACACACACACACACACACACACACACACACACACACATACACAAACAACACATGAATAAACCAGTGTTAAGGATAAGTGGCTGAGCAGGCTTGACAAACACAAGCAACGGACCAATGGCGTGATGAACGAGTGGATGGATGACAAATGCAGGAGAGACGGGTAGGCAGTGCAGGAGGACAGCAGAGATTGATGACTGAATGAATAGAGGGAGATAAGTGGATGTATAGAAAGATGAGGGATAAGAGGGATCTATGACAACCCAAGGGATGGATAACTCAAAAGGATGGAGACAGTGGGGTCAATAAAGGAGGAGAGTTCATTAGGCTTCAATCCGTGCTGCCCCTGACAACCTTGCAGGCGCTGGGAAACACACGAGATACAGACAGATACTGAAACACACACGCATCTCTGGGATCTCAAAAGGCTTCAAAAATTATGGATCTAAGCCATGCGTTTGGTAGCTTAGCTTTGGTCGACTGAGTTTTTCCACCAATACAAGGCTCTGATGAAGCCAACTACTTGCAAAAGCAGTGACGGAGGATGTGTCATGCATTGCACAAGTGTGTTTACTGAATGTCTGGTTTGACAAAACCTGTTCCTGTGAGCTAGCTAAAGCTGACAGCTCGTTCCCTCTGAATTTACACCCACGCCTCTGTCTTAAACTCTGACACACACGCACGCACGCACACACGCACACACACAGAAACACGCACGTGCATGAACATAGAGTAGGCAGTCTAAATTAGCTTATTTTTGACTCCTCCTTCCGAAGGCTTCTGCCAATGCAAACGGGTTTCCTTTGAATTTACATTCCTAATCCTTGTTGTAAGCGTGCTTGCATGTCCTGACAGGAATTGCCGTAAAACACCTGACAAACACACCATAAACATACTACTTCACATGGATAAACACAAAAAACACAGGAAATCAGCGCAATCAAAACACAGAGTGTCCTCGGGTGAACAGCGGTGAAACAAGAACATACCTGTATGAGAAAGCTGTCGGAAAGAGAAGTGAAGCGAGTCCATGTGAGAATGAATTAAGAGGGCACACATACACATCCCTCCCTGCTGATTAAGTCACTTCCTATTACACATATGCTTTGGAACCTTCTTTTTTTCAGGAAGTGAGTGGGCCAATAAGACTGAGGGCCTGAATGGAGGGAAGAAAGAAAGCAGAGAGAAAGACTAAGTGGGTGGTTTTGAAAGTCAGAGCTGCCCCGGCTGCTTTTTCCTGTGGTTGAAGCCACACAAGCTATTGGTTAGGCTGATAATGACACCAACATTACGAAGCCCAAAACTACGAGGAAACTAAGAATCGCAAAACAGATCAAATGAGCTGAAATGAACCGAACCTAACTTAAGTATCCTGGGCTGACTCAACTCTTTTACGGACACACCCAAACCACTAATAAACTGTTTAACTGCACCAGCCAATGTCAGAGCCTGGCACTACAGCAATATGCCTCCAACTCAAATTTCCAAACTGGGTCAGTTATCAACTGTCAACAAGCTGACTTCAACTCGAATGGAAGCAAAAGCTGTTAAGGAACTATTTTGAGGAGCTGTGGGGTGTCCAAGCCAAGGTGTAGGTAGCGTTATATAACTGTGGCCAAAAAGGGCAGAACCTCTAACATGCCCAGAGCTCACAGCCTGCCTGCCCTGATCTCCAGCCCTGCTAAGATCTGTTTACACAGTGTCTCTGTTCCTGGGACTTCAGCATTTTGTTTAAACATCTCTCTTCAGTTTCTATCACATCTTTTTCGAGCTGTCTGTTGCCATATTCTTTATTTGGACCATCTTGCCCTGAGGTTAACCCTGTTGCATCACCACCTCCCACCTTAATCTCCCCCTGGGTCGTCTTCAATAGCTGGTTGCTTACAGCTTGGAGGAGGAGGGTGGGGGGTGGTTCTGCTTTTCTGCTTCTGTTTTCTCTCTCATTCGTACACATACATATATAGCAGAGGACTGCCTGTAGCTAAGCACAAATGACAACTGAGTCTGTGTGTGGTTTTTGCTGCCGAGGGAGACAGATAGAGAGATCTGACAGGGAGGAATCCTCTTATAGCAGCCCATGTGCCTTTCTCCGTTGCCTCTAAGCCAGTGATGCATCTTCGTCCCTCCTCTCGCCCCTCCAATTCCCTGTCATCCTTCAGCAAGTGAGCCCGAAGAGACCAGTGATTAACATCACTGATGTTTCAATTCCAACGCTCTCTTTCATCGCCCCCTTTACAATTAATTTGTCTCAGCTTCTCTACACAGTTAGACAACTCTCTCGTAAACTATTTATGTTCAAGGGATAGCAACTGTTTTCATTGCTCGAATTGTCAGGATATTTCATGAAACCGCAGGAATGGGTGGCTATGATGCTGGATGACAGGAGAGCACGCATGATCTTCTTGCTCCAAGACCTGCCGGGCTTCACTGTCAAAAAGCATTAAAAGGCTTGAGACACTGACAGCTACGGATGCATCACTTTTATGCAAATACACACACACAAACACACACACACACACACACACACACACACACACACACACACACACACACACACACACACACACACACACACACACCCCATAACGACGCCACTTTATCAGTGCACAATCACCCACTCGACAAACCTGTCTATGGCTGAAGGACAAGTCCCTCCCTAATGACAAAGGCAAACATAGACACACACACCGACACACTTTCTCTCTCTCTCTCTCTCTCTCTCTCTCTCTCTCTCTCTCTCTCTCTCTCTCACTCTCACACACACACACACACACACACACACACACACAGTATGAAAAGTAAAGGTCAAACAACGCAATAATCTTATTTAACCAATAACCGATGAACTACCAGAAGCACATCTTTTGTGATGGACATTCTGTGTCCAAGAAACAAACATATTGCAACTTGAATGCATATGCAGTAACAAAGAAGCTCATTTCATACAGCAGGGCTGCCATGGGCTTTACAGCAAAGCTTCATATTAGTCCCCCTCAGACAGGAAACCCCTAAACTGGCTGAGTAGTACGGAGGAAAGCTGCATCACATGATAGCTATTAGAAAAAGCCTGACAGCGCATTATCTAACAAACCAGCTTGCAGAGGTGTATCTAGCGTTACCCCTGCCAGGCTGGTACACAAACACGCACACAGGATTCACCTGAGGAATCTCAACAAGTATCTTAATAAGGTCCCGACAGAGCGCACAAGACACCCACGGCCGTTACTAAACTGAATACTGTCAGGTACAAAGTCTGTCTCTGTGATACATGTGACTTTATCTACTACAGTAAGGAAATGGTCGCAATGAAAAGCTCATTATTTTAGCACGCTGGAAAGCCTTCCCATCTTAAATACAGTGGTATTTCATGCTGCATAGCTAATTCTGGTATCCATATCTGCCCCTTGGTACTGCTAACCAGCTAACGTTAGTTTGTCACAATGACAACTGCTATTAACACAGTTTATGTCTAAAAACACGGGAAATTCAGTCTGCAGGAACTGCTGGCTCTACGGCAAACGTTAGCTTTCCCAGCAATATAATTCAGTGTATTCGTTAAGCAGTATCAGCCTGTAAATTAATCCTCCGCCGTCACACTCTCTATCTCGGCTTGCTGAATGACTTCGGGCTGTCACCACAGTTGCTTACATATTAGCTTGCTAGTTAGCTAGCTTGGCTAAGGCGCGACACCAAGTAAACTGGAGAAGTTACTGTTTACTTACTGGCATGCTATCTGTCAATTTCCTGGTATCGCTGTCCTCTATCGTTCCGACAAGACGAGTAAACGGCTATCACTTCGCTAGTCCATAAATGTCCTCAATAATTCATCAACATCAGCTCCTTCCATCTTCACTACTTTCTCCACTCAGACTACCTTAAACGAGGGTCTCCGTCTCCCTGGAATGGCAAGGGTCTGAACCAATGAACAAGCAGTATATCACTTCACCGCCACGCCTCTAAAACCCAGTAACCAATCAAATTAGGGGGTAGGCTTCTTGATAATAATTTCCACGATCATGGTAGGTTGTGGCTGTCAGTCACCGCTCTTTGACAGTAGAGTGATTAACCAGACTTGCTTTAAATTGATCACATAAATAAGTAATTAATCGACAGTTGGCATATGATGGCACTGTAAGAGTAATTGACTATTCTGGAGAATATAATTCTGGAGAATATAAACTGACTGCAGTTGAATGATATTTAGTCAATAATATCCTTTGATTCGTTTGACTGAAACATGTGAAATATATATATACAGAATTTGCAATTTTTAATAATTTGTCGCTGTAACACAACATCTAATCACAGTCACGAAGGATATGATTAATATGTTGCCCGTACAAACATATACATTTTTTTTTCATTAGATTTTCTCAATTTATTTCCCAGATTTTGTAATTTAAAGATGAACAATTCATTCTCAGGTTTTACCAACCACACCCGCACACTTTATGACAAATTAATTTGTAAAGCTTAAGGCGAAAGCAGTACCCTAAAACGGTCTGCCTCGGATTAATAATGCATGGCCACTTGACAATGACCTCCGAAACAATGGATTTTCCAAAATTAATTATCAAGATGGCATATGAGCATGTGGTGGTTTGCTTTCACATTAATAGGAGTTGAGAAGCTGCAGATTTTAATCAGTTAATAAATGCATGGACCTCTGTGGATAATAAGCAGCAAATCTGCTCCCTCTCAATGTTATAATAACAAAACACTACTCAAAGAAAACACTACGCAAACTCTGGTCTAATTCCCATTGCTGCTATAGGAAAGAGTGTCCTTTATTGTATTATAGAAGAAGTGTACTATACAGTGCGGTTCACAACCAGAATATGTTCTTAATCGCTAATTTACTTACTTTCTACAATGTCTCTTCACAGCAAAATTTTGCAAAAATCAAGTACAAGTTAAAAAGATATAAATACAAAAATGTGTCATTCTGCTACCTGATTCTGGGACTTTAGGCAATCTTTATCCATGTAGCGCAATCTCTCAGAAACAGACTGTGTATATGAATTAAAGAGCGGTTGTTATCGTTAAGTCAGTGTGCAATGCCCCCTACTGTTAGCTCCTAAAATCACACCCATCAAGGAAAATACTGATAGTCTTGACGCAGACAATATACTTTAAGTGCATTTAAGTAAATATTTTAAAACCTGTTATATTTATTTACAATCTTAGTAGAACAGCACATAAGATGCCTTCATGTTCTTGTAGCAAACATTATGCAAAAGGCTGCAATGGCCTGCAAAGCAGAGTGTACGCTTGATACATTTAAATGCATGCATAATGTTCTGTGTGTGCATGTCTCATTATCTGCTTTGTAATATTTCAAACACTCCTCATGTTGTTGTAAATGCTATGATATAAATGCAGGTTACTGATACTGATATTTGGCAGCCATTTGCATGTTCACAAACTGACCGTTGCTAGGTTGGCAGTGTGCATGACCTCTCTAAATATTTGAACCACGTATTTTAACTACAGATAAGCCCCTGCTATCTGTGCAGCCTCTGTGAGGACTTCCCCGGCCTGCTGTCTGTATCCCAGCGACAACTCCTTCGCCCTCCTCACTTCCTTTATGTTCTCCTCCAGGTTATCATTCAGTCTTCCTTGCTCCTGGAAAGTTGCTGCAGCGCCCTTCACTTGCTCAGCCATTTGATCCCTGCAACGGAGCAGCCAGCCAATCAACTCTTGAAGAGTGGTACCTTTTGAGATGGTGGCCTTGGCACTCTCAGAAGTGCCCTTCAGTTCATTCTGAGCCAATTGCAGATGTGGAGGCAGTGGTTCTTCCTCACTGTCTTTCTCTGACGTCACAGGAACCACACTGAGGGAGAAGTCATAGCCTTTTATCTTAAGGGTCACCCTGTACTTGGCCTCTGGAAGGAGAGAGAGATGAAGATTGAAACAGAGACACAAAGGAAACAGAAAATTAAGGCTGCCATCACATTGCTTGCACTGGCAGGGAGCTCAGAGCGTGTCATTTACCATGCTCATCTCTGATTTTGCCCAAACATTCAGCTATAGATAGGGTATCATTATGGTTACAGCTGTAGAGCTGTTGCAGGTTGGTGATGTGTCGGACCATGGCCTCATAGCACTCCTGCTGTTGGTTGAAAGTCTCGGCCATGTCTGTAAACCTCTGGTCTAACTCGGGCACACACACTCGCCTCATCACCAGCCTGCCAATCCGCTTCACGGTCTGTGCATCTGGATGGGGAATAAAAATCACACAGCAGACATGCAAAAAAGAACACGTGTAATTAAAATGAATCCATAACTGCATGCATTGGAAGTATACAGGTTTGAGAGATAGACACATAAAGATTTAGACAGATGATGTACCACTGTGTGCTGGCCGGGTCTGCCTGGCTGATGCAGCTCCATTCAGATCAGATGGTCTGGGGTGCAGGAGGGGCTGCCTCTGAAATAGCAGTTTCCTTTGCGTAAGAACTTGTTTTTATTGGCACATTTTAGAAAGAGACATAAAGCACTAATAAGGCTTGCCGTTACCTGATGTATATTCAGTCATAAATTCACTGCAACATGTCGTGTGTGTGTGTTCATGAAAAAATATTTTGTGTGGGTCATACAGCCTTTATGGAGACCTTATCATAACAGCATTACTTCTACTTTGACGTTTTCCTGTGACAACTGTACAGCACGATCCTAACCGACCTATATTAAAGCTTCATAATGGATGTTGTTACATTCAATTTCTCGTAGTAATGGCTTAATCCACTGAAGCAAAGCACTGATCAAGTTTCTCGTATCAACTGAAACCACTTTATGAACTCATTAACGTGTACATAAAAGTCAACACATACCTCGTTGTCGGAGTTTTCACTTGAGAAGCAGCAACAACAGAGAAAACGGAGCATTTTCTGCAGCTCGGCTGTCTCTCAGTTCGTTTTCGGGTCAATTACTTCTGACAATACATCTGCAGTCCGCATTCCACATGACGTCAGTGTCATGAGACTCTTGAAAAACTTTTCTTCCTGGTTATGTTTTCTGGATTGCTGTGTACATAAGAACGTGACGGACAGGTGAGCCTACAGGTGAGCTGCTGCAGAGAGGTGGACGAGACGATGCAGTTGCCAGCAGTATCAATTCATTGGTTATTACTACAATATAATGCGAAATCTGCTATTTCAAGGGAAACAAACCACTTAAGTGATTTTGCTCTGAAAACATATTCTCGAGAAATCGATTAAAGGATAAGTCAGTTCCGCAGTCCAGAAGGTTACTATGTAATTTGTCGCGTCTGTCGGTAGGGGGCGAGCATGTCCATGTACAGCACGCAGCGTAGAAGAAGAGGAAAACCATAACCTATGCTAACCCCTGCTAAGTTTCTAGCTTAAGAAATACACCGCGATAACGGTTTTATTCTTATTTTAACACCTGACATCAAGTTTGGCTTTGTACGCTTCTCTCTACGAGTTTTCAAGGAGAAGCTGTCCCCAAATTGACTGCTTTTTATTTCATAAAATCACAACAAACTGCTGGCTGCTGCTAGCAAGTAAACTGTCAGTGGCTGAGCGACAACAAAGAGACTTTAGCTGCACTCTGCTGGCAGTGGTGCTGAAAGTGTCTGAACTGGTAATATTATTCAGGCTGACATGACGGGGGTGGCCTCTCCAGAGAAGCCGTCAAGCTCCAAGAAGAAGGGCGAGAGGAAGTGTGCCACCAAAGAGGAGTACAGACAGCTGTCTAGCATCATGGGAGTCATGAACAACCTGAGGAAACAGGTGTGTGTGAAAGAGAAAATACAAAGCAGCAGAACAGGATTGTATATCTGTTACAGGACGTACGAGGAACATCCCCTCTGTGTGTGTGTGTGTGTGTGTGTGTGTGTGTGTGTGTGTGTGTGTGTGTTTGTTTGTTTGTTTGTTCGTTCCTCCTTGTCCTGAGACTTTGTGTGTGTTTCCTTCAGGGTACCCTCTGTGATGTGACTCTGGTGGTTCAGGGGAAACACTTTCCTGCCCACAGAGTAGTGTTGGCTGCTGCCAGCCACTTCTTCAGCCTCATGTTCACTAGTAAGTGTGGACACGAAAGCACATAATCATGGACAGAACAGACATGCTTGATGTTTTATACATTGAGCCCAACTTAGATACAATAATGAGAAAATTGCCGCTCAGATATTGCACTTTTCTCAACATATTTGTATATCAAAATGATTTATTTTCTAAACCAAAACCTTGATATGTAGGATTATGCATTATTAATTATGCAGTGCTCCTTAAACTGCCACCAGGCATAGCAGGAAACTTATTTCATGCTGCCATGTATTGTTAGAGTGTTTCTATTTTCGGTGAACTCTAAATCTATTTTTCCGCACCTCCAGCCAGAATGATGGAGTCGATGTCCCACGAGGTGGAGCTCAGGAGTGCTGAGCCTGAGATCATTGAGCTGTTGATCGAATTTATCTACACAGCTCGGTAAGAATCTAAAAGTAAAGCATAAATCGTGACAAATCAAGAGACTGCACGCATTTCCATCAGAAACACCTCTTTGATGGTCAGGTGTGTGTGTGTGTGTCTGTACCAGGATCTCGGTGAACAGCAGTAATGTGCAGTCGTTGCTTGATGCGGCCAACCAGTACCAGATTGAGCCTGTGAAGAAAATGTGTGTGGAGTTCCTCAAAGGACAAATTGATGCAACAAACTGCCTTGGTAAGAATAGAAATACAGTCAAGGTAAAGTCTTACCTCACTTGCATTAACTCCACAATTTCTGAGCCCTTGGATCTTTAATTTATTGTGTCTCCAGCATTAATTATTATGGAACCAGGGCTAAAAAGATTCAACTGTGTGAGTTTAACTGGGACTTGTACGTGTTTCTTATGGCTAGGAAAGAGCCTGGTATGTAAAATTAAGAGCATCTTTGTGTATTTTAAATATTTAAGTCATTTTTACTGCATATAATTGGGTCAGGCTTGTCAATCACATAACTAAGTCAACTGATCCTTGTCCTGTCCTCCCTGCAGGTATTTCTGCCCTATCAGACTGTATGGACTGTCCTGAGCTGAAGGCAGCAGCAGAGGACTTCTTCCAGCTCCACTTCACTGAAGTCTACAAACTGGACGAGTTCCTGCATCTGGACGTCACACAACTCACACATCTACTGCACCAGGACAAACTCACTGTCCGTGCAGAGGCCCAGGTACACGAGTACACAGTCTCTGACTATAATTTCACTTTGGTGCCTAAGTTTAGCTAAACAGTAAGTTCCTAACAAATTTTCATAAAGTAAAACTTTTAACTTGTGATTAGTTTGACCTCTCTGTTCCCTCATGGTTCGTTGTTGCTTTTGTGTTTAGATTTATGATGCAGCAGTGCGCTGGCTGAAGTATGATGTGTGTAACCGGCAACAGTACATCGTGGAGGTTTTGGGGTGCGTTCGCTTTCCCCTGGTCTCCAAAACCTTCCTCTCCAAGACGGTGCAGGCTGAGCCCCTTATCCAGGACAACCCACAGTGCCTCAAGATGGTCATCAGTGAGTAGGAGGATAGTCAGAAACACACACAAACCATAATTCACAAACTTGCATATGTATAACATATGAGTCACCAGCATACATTACATACACTGCCTCATAATATAGATAATACAGACTCATGAGAACACATTGACATCAAACAGCTTTCGTGCTCAGGTCTGCAGGTTTGACAGGAGTACGTATACACACAAAAGACAAACAAAACACGAATAAGACAGCCTGTTCTTCTATCCCAGGTGGGATGCGCTACCACCTGCTGTCCCTGGAGGATCGCGAGGATCTGGGAGAGAGCAGCCGACCTCGACGCAAGAAGCACGACTACCGCATCGCTCTGTTTGGAGGATCCCAGCCTCAGTCCTGCCGCTACTTCAACCCCAAGGTACCAGGCTCCACATGCAAACACATTTGATCCACAGAGGAAACTCTAGAGCTCCAGTTTTTGGTTTCATTTGAAAAAATATTTGACCTCTTGGGCTTTACAGTGCCCCTGTACTGTACAGTTCATCTTAATCAAATTAGACATTGCAGAAACAAATATTATAGCTATAGTTTTGTGGAGTTAGGTCAATTGAAATCATATTTGCTAGCATTTAACTGGCAGTCTGGCTTTCCCTGCAGGACACCAGCTGGACGGACATCCGCTGCCCCTTTGAGAAGCGCCGGGATGCCACAGCCGTCTTCTGGGACAATGTGGTCTACATCCTGGGTGGCTCACAGCTCTTCCCCATCAAGCGCATGGACTGCTACAACGTCCTGAAGGACAGCTGGTACTCCAAGCTGGGTCCGCCCACGCCTCGCGACAGCCTGGCTGCCTGCGCAGCCCAGGGCAAGATCTACACATCTGGGGGTTCGGAAGTGGGTGAGCACAGGGAGGTGGAAGGGGTGAACTTGGGATGTGAAATTGGGGAAGTTTATGTATCTAGTTTGGGGGCTGGCAACAGCAGAGTGCTTGTATGGGATGGTTAAATTAAGTAAATTATTCACAATGTCATGCTGTACGTGTGTGTCTGCAGGCAGCTCTGCCCTCGACCTTTTCGAATGCTACGACACAAGAACAGAGTCGTGGCAGGTGAAAACCAGCATGCTGATGGCCCGCTGCAGCCACGGATCAGTGGAGGCCAACGGGCTCATCTATGTCTGCGGAGGAACGGTGGGCAACAACGTGTCGGGCAGGGTCCTCAACAACTGTGAGGTTTACGACCCCAGCACGCAACAGTGAGTTGCATAAACATTCAGTTCAGAACTGTACAACCCAAAGGATGATGTGGGAAAGGTCAAAACTGGAGTTTTTATCTGACAATCATTTGCACATACATACAAATGTGCTAAATCACATAATGTGCTGCTACAGTTATCTGTGCTCTCTGTGATTCTCTCATCTTTCTGTCCTCAGATGGAGGGAGTTGTGTGGAATGAGGGAGGCCAGGAAGAACCACGGGCTGGCGGTGGTCAACAACAGGATCTATGCTGTCGGAGGGCAGGGAGCACTGGGTACAAAAATGGATACTACTAAAACCTCGACAGTGATGGAGAATGAATAGCACAGTCATAACACCATTGCACACAGTAGCAGTTGCATTTCCCAGATTCCTCAGTATGATGCAGTTTTTGTGTGTGCTTATTTTCTAGGTGGACTGGACTCTGTGGAGTACTACGACATCGCCAGCAATGAATGGCGTGCTGCCTCTGCGATGCCATGGCGAGGCGTAACGGTGAAGTGTGCATCGGTCGGTGATGTCATCTATGTGCTGGCCGGGTTCCAAGGTGTGGGGCGGCTCGGGCACGTCCTTGAATTCCACACTGATACTGACAGGTCGGTGTATTAACTAAATATCACTAAAATAAAACAAATGAATAAATAGACATTGCTGATGTCACTATCTCTGTATCTCCAATATCCTTATTAATAAAGAAGTACTGATAAAGACAATTGTATACACCATTTGGTGTCACTTCTTCACAAAATAATGTTATTTAAACCCTGAACCTAACTGCCACCATTACTGAAAATTAGCATCTTGCTGTGTCGTGCTGCCTCTGAATCAGTTTTCCTCCGTGCATGCAGGTGGGTGACCTGCAGCAAGGTGCGAGCGTTCCCCGTCACCAGCTGCCTGATCTGCGTGGTCGACACGTGCGGAGTCAACGAAGACGAAGACATGGACCTCATAGACTCTCAGTCGCATGTGGCGTCTGCCGAGTCTTCATCTGCCTCAACCTCGTCATCCTCATAGCACGAGAGGAAGATTAAGTGTTACACGAGGTTGTGACAGCTGCTGCCAGGCCTGACTTCTCACGCACTGACAGCTCATACTAATGTGAATATTCATGTGTGTATCTAGGCAGCAAACTGGTGGTGTTCTGTAACTACGTCCAGCAGTTTAAGTTCTCTTTAAGTGTTAGTTGTGCCAGAATTGCATTGTTACGTTAAAGTGCCGGTGGAACTCTATCCACAAATATATTTTCAAAGGGACAAGGAGACCTTTAATGGTTTAGGAAAAATCCCAAAACAAAACAACAAAAAGACTGATGAATACAGCCAGGTTTTTTATTTGATTTCTTCATCTTGACATTGTAATGTTTTTGTAGCATGCGAGTGATGTGCTGTTACAGAGTGTAGATATACTGCATTTACAAATAGGTGAGCCTTGGTTGTGTCATGTATATATTTGATAAGAATGCTTTGGTAGAACTCTGTAACTTACAGCTTTAAGTAAACATTTTATTGTAAGCCATATGTGATTACAAGTAAAAACTCACTGAATGTGACATTTAAAAACATGTTGAGTCTAATTTCTATTTCTTAATGTACAAAGATAAGTAAACTGGAGCACCAAATTCATCAGTATTAAGGCAAATACCAAAATAAGTTGAGTTGCTCATTAAGAATGACACTAGCTGCCATACAAAAAAAAAATTAATTTCCCCAAGGGCATCGAGAAAGTAGTTCTTCGTGTTCTTCTGGTCAACAGAGACGTTAAAATAAGACATTCATTGTTTAAAATTTTGTGTTGGTGTAACTGAATAAAACTGTCATGTTGAAATCTGTTGCATTAATTACAGTGACATTAATAAAAGCTCTCAAGTATCTGCTAAAATATGGCAAGAGTGTGCTTTGGGAAAACCGATCTCAGGTGTCTGGATGTGAGACGGTTCATAAATACTACTGAGGAAGGTTAAATTAGTGCAATACATTTATAAAAGGTAGACAGTGGTAAATATTAAGAGCTGTCGTTCTTTGCATGATGTTAACTATTTGTAGCATTCCCTGAGGGTGTTTCATGAAACACTGGAATGTCCTCGCTCATTTGGCCCCTCGCAGGTGCTTTATGTCAATCTCATCATGTTACTCTGCCTCCTAATCAGTAATCATAATAAATCTCTCCCTCACTCATCAGGAGAGCAAACCTGTTGTTTATTTCCTCCATGCTTCTCCCTACCCCCCACGCTCCTCTCCCACCTCCGCCTCTTCCTTGCCTTCCCCGTCCTCCGCCTCTCTTCCTCCTCCCTGCTGCCGAAGAGGAAGGATGGGGTTTGGAGCTGCAGTTTCTCACCGCATCCAGCAGGGAGGAGTACAGTTGTCCAGACAAGGAGCCCCCGACAACGAGGGACTCAGCAGCTCGGCCCCCTTTCAGATACCTCAGGAGGCCATGCACCAGGGTACCACTGAATAACCTGACACATGGTTACACAGGTTAAACAAGCAATTAGATGATAACTTCAGCCATTTTTATCATTTTGCGTTGTGGCATCTTATAGACTAAACAATCAAAGAAATAACTGCCAGATTAATGGATAATGAATATAGTCATTAGCTGCGGGACTTCTTCTCACAGGTGGAGAATGCAAACCATGTATTATCTCTCCTCTTTAATGTTGCTGAGCCTTACCGTGCTAGCAGGGGTTCAGGCAATGGCAACAGCAATAGTTGATTGAGACACAGTGCACTCCAGAGACAGGCCTGCCATTGGCAGAAACTGTGAGCGACTCCAAAATCCAGGCCCCGTCTGTCCCCTGGCCTCACGCGGAGTCGATCCAGCCCTGCCCACATGTTCCGCTCTGCAGCCCAGTTGAGCTGTGGTACTAGTATGACACACAGCAGCAACGGGTTTTTAGATCGTTAGGGACAGATCACAGTTCGCTTTGTTATTGAGATACATTTTATACAAAATATACAAAACAACTAACCAGCATGTTGGCAGTGGGCAGCTCCAGACTCGATGTTCAACGACAGCTCTCCGTAAACCATGCCCAGCACCAAAGCCTGGAGATGGAGCTGTGAGGGTGCTGGTGTGGCCTCTCGCAGCCAGAAGACCGTCACTGCTACAGCCAGCCTCAGGTGGAGAGGAACAGGCGCCAGGGCAGCCTCCTTCACCCCCAAGACGTCTAACAGAACATTGAGACGAACTGCCACAGGAGCCTGGATGAAATGAGGCGAGAACACTTGGAAATGTGACCAAATCACATGAACAATTGCTTTTAAAACCTGTAAATTCCTATTCCAATTACAGAAAACATGCATCATTTTTGTTGTCATGTTTACCTGGCTGAGTGTATCCAGACACAGGGGGGTTCTGGGAAGACGTGCCTCTACTTGGTTTTTCTTCAGGTTCACATCCAGACGGTCGTACTCCTCTACACACAGGGGGACGCCAGAAGCCTGAGCCTGCTGTGTGGGTAAAATGATGCCCTGACCCCTGCCTCCACCTACCTGACCACCTCCCCTCCCCCTTTGCCCTCTCCAACCTCTTGTGCCCTGGCTGATGCTTTCTTGTGCCCTCAGATCCTGTGCTCGGACATCTTGGACTCTCTGCTGTAATATCCCATACACAGCTTGCCGTATGGCTCTGGCACTACAGTGGCTGCTGGCTAGCTTGCTATTCTCCACCTGTGGAATGAGGAGGACCCGGCGCATCACCAAAGCATCCACCACCAAGGGGGCCAACAGTCCCTGTGCTGCAGCCAGCGACAGACACTCTGGCAGTCCAGAGATCCCCCATCCAGGGGCTTCCCTACCTCCAGAGAACCAAGGAGCCAGGGAGCTTTGTTG
The DNA here is from genome assembly GCF_039877785.1 of Chaetodon trifascialis. Lineage (NCBI taxonomy): Eukaryota > Metazoa > Chordata > Actinopteri > Chaetodontiformes > Chaetodontidae > Chaetodon > Chaetodon trifascialis. The sequence goes on along the minus strand of NC_092072.1, from coordinate 13,492,814 downwards.
GGTGTTGTGGTACTCCTGCATACCCGCCCACAGCTGTGAACTAAGCCTACTCTTCTGTCCTCTCCTGCCTCGACCACCTCCATCTCTGCCTTCCTCCCCCATTAGCCCACTCACTTCCTCCAGGGCATCTGCTGGATTTGAAAAAGAGGACAGCCAGAGGAGGATGATCTCAATGCGCGAAATGCTATCTTTACCCCTGCCACCACGTCTCCCCAGTGCACTTGCATCTATAAGAGCCAGGAATGTTTCGGCATCTTTTGGAGCACCGTAGTCATTACCAGTCAGGACGGCACATAAAGGTAACAACTCGTGGTTCATGATCCCAAACCAGCGACACAGGTTGTTAGTGGTGTAGCACTGAGCCGAGATGTAGCGGTGAGAGGCTTTACCGTTAAGGTTGGTCCACTGGAAGAAACGGAGTGGCAGGTAACCACCTAAGATAAGAAAATAAAGCACATACACAATAAGTAAAACAGGAGCTAATACACTTACTGCCATTCATTACAAAGGCCTATTTGGAGCCTTGTTAAAGTACAGTGACAAAAATCCTATTGCTACCCACACCTGGCAGGTAAAAGATAAAAAAGTCACTGTCATTGGTCAGAACTGGGCAGTTCCACTGATGAGCCAAACATGCGATTTCCCTGTCAGCCTCAGCTGGACACTGGACCAGATGGACTTTTTCCTGGATGAGGACCTGGATGAAGACATGTCTTATGAGGATGGGGAGAACAGAGCCATTGCGACCGTGGGAGAGACTGTCCGCCTCCTTTATCTTGGACTGCAGACGCTGACGCAGAGTGGCAAACTTCTTGTCACTGGGGTCAATCCCTTGTAAGCACAAGAAAAAATCACAAAGATAAAGTTGAAAGAAGCAAAACACATATGATACAAGATTTCTTTTTGGCACAAATTAAAATTTTATAACTAATATGAAAATTGCTATCGAATACGGATGGAGAAGAACTATAATTCTTATAGAAATGTAGGCTGAGTTGGTTAAATGTGTGAATTGCTTTGAAAATAAATTATCTGGAAGTTTCCCCTCTTAACTTCTATTTTTATAATATTGTGTCCAAAATACATAGTAGAAACATTAATATTACAAATAGTAAGAAGTTAAGTTTCCTGAATTAAAGGAGTTGGCAGGGCCTTGCAGTTCTAAAGCATCCTCACCTCCATCCAGCACCACATAAGGCTCGATGTTACAGGCTGCCAATGCAGAGAGGAACTGGGTAAGTAGGCAAGCGAACGCATCATAGTCTCCTCCATGCCGCTGGTCCAAATTGTGGTTAAAGTAGAGGGAATAAAACAGACTGCAGCCATCAATAACCAGGCGACTGTCCCTGAACTTAACATCTTGGAGGAGGTGTCGGTTCCGCTCCACAAGAGTGGTCAAACCCTGGACACCCATAGGACCTCAGGGCCTAGAAAAACATGCAGTGAGAAGATGAATGAGTTCCACGCATGAGTGCTGCTGCTTCAAGCGCCTCGCGTAGTTTGTGCTGAGGGTGTGTGGAGTCTGTGGGTTTGCAGATATCCGACTGTAGCATAGCAAAAGAATCTCAACAAACTCACGGCCACAGCTCACGAGACAGTCAGCTGGACAGTGGTTTTTCCACCTTGCAGACATTGTGACTGTCTCTTGAAAAATTACGACGTAACGAAAATTACTGCAAACATGTCATATCAAATGAAGGCAAGTAATTTGGCTGTATTGTAAGTACATTTTCAAACAATTAGCCGAAAAGTATTTTTGAATTGGAGCACTTATATATAAATGAGTTTCTACACACCAACAAAGTCACTTCACTTCTGTTCTTGTGTATGTCGCAGTTATTTCCTTATAATGTTAGACTTCAAAGTAAAAGCCCTAGATTGCAACAAAGGTGTGTAATATGTTGTGCATACTATATTTTTTTTGCACAGTTTAAGCATAAAATATTGCATTAAAGGGGCACATAATTAAATGAAGAAAAAGCACGTAAAAATGGAAGACTTACATGTTCAAAAATTGAAAACCCTTATACCGAAATGGGACAATCGCGTTACATCTCGCGAGAGAAAGCGAGAACGCAAGGCTAGCGAGGGCGCTAGCCAGTTTTGTTCTCACGTTTGAAATTAATCTCGTTTTATTATGGCCACAATGTCCGGAGGGGCAAACCTTGGGATTCCCGGGACAAGCCAAGCCAGCTCCGGAACATCCGCACACCGGAAAAAAGACAGTAGCCCGTCTGCTAGGTTCTGGGAGAGTTCGGATACTGTAGCGCAGCTGGAGGTGGTCCGGCAGTGGATCGGGAAGCACTACAAAAAGGTAGTTAGCTGGCTGAGAAGCTAGCTAATAAGCTAGCCGCCCCCTGCTAGCAAGTCCAATGGCTCAGACTGTAAACAAACGTCTCATGCTGGATAACGTTGGGTTTACACTGGCTTGCAATAATTGTGTGATGAAATTAAGGACTGCTTTGTATTTTTAATTTAAACGGAATTAGAAGAGATGAAGTGCAAATATGGCCAAGTCCTCGAAGTTAGCCAGACCAATACAATAGTTAAGTTGGGGAGACGGTAAAATGCAGCAGGTCGTACGTTGCATTAAAATATTAATAAAAATGAAAGATTCTCCTCAAATTCATTACCAAATGTGTGTGTGTGTGTGTGTGTGTGTGTGTGTGTGTGTGTGTGTGTGTGTGTGTGTGTGTGTGTGTGTTCAGTATGTGCTGGTGGATGCTCCATCGTGTCAGGCTCTGGCTGCAGTGACCATGCAGCTTCTCCAGTTCCAGGAGGATGCCTTTGGCAGACAAGCTGCCAATCCTGCTCTCACCAAACTGCCTGTGAGTCTGTCTCTCATCATCTTTCACTTATAATCTCTGATCACTCTGAATTTAAAATGGGTTTGTCTTTATTGTTGCCAGTAGGCTCCAAAATCTCAAAAATGTTATGTTAATTCAGTCTTCTTGTCGTTTTTACAGGGGTTGATACACTATATAATTGTATGACAAGATAAATATATGCATTAGTAATAGCATAGGTACATTTGTTTTCAATAATATAAATAAAATACAGTCACCCAGACTTGACATGTACATTAGACTAACTGAGGATAAAAACACTGCTTTCAATTGTGGTCTTCATTGGAAAGGGGAGAGTAAGGTGACATAAATTCTGGCAAGATGGGTTAAAAACTCACAAAACAATCAACAAAACAGACTGCTGATTTTACCTTTCCTCTGCAGGCACAGTGCTTCCTGGACCTGCGGCCCGGGGGTGGACTCTGCCACATTCTTGGCACTGCCTACAAGTTCAAGGCTGAGCAAGGCTGGTGAGTTTGCAGGCCTGTAATGCCTTTGCCTTTTCACAGCAGTGTCCTTCATATCATCTCTCTTCCATTCCCTTGTACAGGCGGAGGTTCGACCTGCAGAATCCATCCAGAACTGAGAGGAACGTTGAGATGTTTGTTACCATTGAAAGAGCGCTGATCCAGGTGACATCGACACACATATAAGTACATACACACATAAGCCCACCGAGGACACACCACTGATGAACTTGTCCCTGTGTTTTGTGTGTTTACAGAACAGCTGTATGTCACTGCCTGTGGTATATCTGGACCCTACGCTGGACGAGGAGTTGGCTAGCAGACTTACGGCAATTATCACCAAACACCAGGTATAATGGTACAGTGAGCAGTAATGTTGAGCAGACAGCGGGTTAGACAGATCTGGTTGATTTGAAAAGCAGTGAGAATATGAAATCCAGTGTAGCTGTGATAATGCAGTCCAATTTCAGTGCTACAGGGGTCACAGTTTGTCCTTCCACAGGGAACTCTCACTGAGGACCGAACACTCGCTAGTCACCACATCTGCCCTTCACCTGCTTCTACAGAGGAAGGTCAGAGAAAAGTTGCGCACGTATGTGTGTTTGTTAGTCTTTTTAATTGCCTGCTGCTAATTTAACTTGATTCATTTTTTAATTCTATTTTCAGATGAATGGATGCGTCCTGTCATGCGGAAAGACAAACTTGTCCTGGTACACTGGGGCATGCACCCTGACAGGTAATGCATGAGCATGCACGCACACACACAGATGCTCTCGCACAAGCAGAATACTTATTTACTCACTATGTGTGTTTTCACTGTTCAACAGTTATGACAGTTGGCTGTCATCAAGCGACGTTGAAGGAAAGGTTGAAGAGCCACCGCATTCAGAAAAGCCATTGCGGGTTAGTTCACCCGCACGCACACCAAAAACAACCTTCAAGGCTGTAACACTCTGCATACTTGTTCACATAACACCGTTTTGTGTTACATTTACAATATCAAGCCATATTTGGTGGTGTGGTGTGCAGATGAACCAGCACTCACCACATTAATGCTCTTTTTCTCTTGGTGTTTGCGCTCCAGGTCCATGCTGGCTGGGTTCTGGACACAGATGTTTTCAATGAGTGGATGAACGAGGAAGACTATTCTGTGAATGAGAGGAATGTACCAGTCATTTTGCGCCAGCGTATTCATCTCCGAGACGACCAGGTTTGTGTGAAGCTGTAGGCAGGCTGGAGGGCCTGTGATGGGAAAGATGTTCTCAATTATTGATATGCGGATCTTGCAGTTTCCCGGTGGGAAATGAAGATAACTGTGAACCACCAGACTTACACTTTCAAAATGTTCGTGACCTGTGATGTTTCAGTTAATAACACTGAAACTCTCGCTTTGGCACCGTCTACCATCTACCCTTTTTGCAGGATTCCAAATCCACCCCCTCCAAAAAAAGAAGACGCTCCCCCTCTCCTCCCTCCTCTGAGGGCAGGAAGAAAGGAAAGAAGGGGTAAGAAGCAACAGTTTTACTCAAGTCTTGGGTTGACATGTCAGTGTGCGGTCTCAGCATTGATTTGTGTGTGTTTCACAGGAGAAGGCGTGGACAACCAGAGGAGGAGCCAGAAGAGGACTTGACCAAAGACATGGAGGACCCTACCCCTGTTCCTAACATGGAGGAGGTTATACTACCCAAGATTGGTAAAACACTAAAAAAGCAGCAACTAGGAAATCGTCACATAAGAGTGTTCAGTAGTAGTATTTCTTCTTTAAAACCATTTTTAATGTATCTCCTTCTCTTGTAGTCAACCTGAAGAAGGACAGCGAGAATACTCCTGTCAAAGGAGGGACCATGGCTGATCTGGGTAGGTTCACACGCATACAGCTCATGTTTAAGGACGAGCGTTTCTTCCTGTTTAAAACATAAACATGTAAAAAATGCACCTTGAGTTTTCAACCTTCCCTCACTTTTCCTTTTTCCAGACGAACAGGAGGATGATTTCCCAGGAAGGGTGAATATGACGCCTTTTTCTCAATCAAAGGAGGATTGGTTGGTCTGACTCAATTGGTGTCTTTGCGTCAGTGTTATTCCATTTATTCTGTGTGTACATGTGTATCCAGGAAGATGAAGAAGGGAGAGTGGAAATCCCTCGCCTGTCAGAGGGAGAGGACAGCATCACAGAACAAACCCACCATATCATAATACCGAGCTACACATCTTGGTTCAATTACAACAGGTGAATAAACACACAGATTTACACACTTGTAACACTGACTCGAACCTTAGCTGTCTTCAGTACACGGCCAACTTCATAGCCTAAAAACCTTTTTTTCCCCATGTGTTCCAGCATTCACTCGATAGAGAAACGTGCATTGCCTGAATTCTTCAATGGAAAGAACAAGTCCAAATCTCCAGAAATGTAAGTACAGCAGACAGTCAGACTTCACTGTTCAAGTCAGATGATGGAGGCGGCGACGCTAAAAACATGATCTTTCCTGTACATTGCAGCTACCTGGCGTACCGTAACTTCATGATCGACACATACCGGCTCAACCCCCAGGAATACCTCAGCTCAACGTCCTGCAGGCGCAACCTCACTGGAGACGTCTGTGCCGTCATGAGGTATGATTTCATGTGTGGGTGTTTGCTGTCACGCAATGTCTGCTGCATCTGCTAAATTAGGTGCAGTGTGTGGGTGCGCTGAAATATTTATGAGTTAACAAATGAAATCTGGTAATGTTGAGAAGGAACATGCGGTATGTGGTGTGCTTAATGGGCCGGCAGTTCAAAGGCAGCTTTTAATTTTAATTACAACGTGACACATGCTGCTTCATCAGTGTTTTTATGTATTTCCATATGTGGAGGCAGTTTACAGCTGCAGCACTGTCAAATGAACTGACAGAAACAATACTCTGTGTCCAGGGTTCATGCGTTTTTGGAGCAGTGGGGTTTGATTAACTACCAGGTGGATGCAGAGAGCAGACCCCTCCCCATGGGACCCCCACCCACTCCTCATTTCAACGTACTTGCTGACACACCATCCGGGCTGGCCCCCCTACAACACAAACCCCTGCAGGTAGACCACTCACACACACACACACACACACACACACACACACACACACACACACACACACACACACACACACACACACACACACACACACACACACAGAGCACATGGTGTCAGCTCCCCACAGATGTATTTGACTCGACAGACATCTGCCTCTGGATCAGCTCTGACACTCGCTCTCACTCTTGCAGGTGTCCGCCTCGCAGCACATGTTGTATTTCCCAGAGAAGAGCAGAGAGAAGCCTTCAGACTGCCAGAACTTTGGTCTGCGCACTGACATCTACACCAAGAAACACCCCAAGGTATCCCGGCAAAATGCAACTGAAAATGACATTTTTTTAAACCCCCAATGGCTCTAATCTCGTTTGGTGCACTGGCGTCATTTTGCATTTATTTGTTGACATATTTATTTGGCTACTCTTGCATTTTAGCAATTTCTGTAATTACGTTAAAGTTGTTCTTGGAACGATTCTAAAATGATTCTCACAACATCTGTCGCAGACAAAAGGAGCGAGTGCAGGAAGGGAGTGGACAGAGCAAGAGACACTCTTGCTATTAGAGGTAAGACCTTCACTGATATGTTTGGTTTTCCATCGTAGATCTTAAACGTAAGTCATGGCCTTCCTTTACATAAGCCCTGCAGTTTTGCATCATGTTCTCAGCCTGACTGGTTCTCACGTCTTTCCTCTTTGTCTTTTAGGCCTTAGAGGTCTACAGAGACGACTGGAACAAAGTATCCGAGCACGTGGGCTCCAGAACACAGGACGAATGTATCCTGCACTTCCTCCGTCTGCCGATAGAAGACCCTTACCTAGAAGACTCCTCGGCCTCCCTGGGCCCACTGGCCTACCAGCCTGTGCCTTTCAGCCAATCAGAAAACCCCGTCATGAGCACTGTGGCCTTCTTGGCATCTGTGGTGGACCCACGGGTGGCATCAGCAGCAGCTAAGGCTGCACTGGGTGAGAAGACAGAGGGAGGAGTGTTAATTTGTGTGTAGCCTAGGTTTCGGTATGGCTCTGAGCTAGCGCACTGTGTGTACAGTATGTGTGTAGTGAATCTTCATCTCTGTCTTTAGAGGAGTTTTCCCGAGTGCAGGAGGAGTCAGTGGATAAGATTTCTGAAACGTCCAACCAGCCTAATAAAACAGGTAAGACTGTGGTATGTATATATGTATATACAGTATATATACACATATACAATGTCTACACTGCATCTCTTATTTTGTCCTCCTCTGTCCTTCAGAATCGATGGACGCAGAAAAAATTGAGACTAACTCCACCTCTCATCAGGTGAAACAGCAGTGAGAGTGTAGCTTATTGTGTCTGCTGCTGATTTCTGTGGCTTACCTTGAGTGCGTGTGTGAACCTGTTTCAGGTCCCTTTAAGGGCAGATGGGCTCAAGGTGGAACCCAGTGGGACCAAAGTGGAGGGAGAAGGAGTCAAAAGAGAAAACGCTGAAAATATACTTGCAGAAGAGAGAGACGGTATAGAAATATGTGCAGTATTGTACTGTACTGTATTTCTGTGTATTTACTGTGCGTGTCTGTAAATGTGCACGTTCGTCTATATGAAAGAAATTCTCTCTCTGACACAGGAAGGGGAGATGACGACGAGAGCGTAGGGCGGCGGGAAGGAGACGGGGATGACGGGAGAGTGATGGAGCTGGATCTGGTGGAGGGCAGCGTTGCCACGGCAGCGGCGGCTGCTCTGGCCTCAGCTGCCACCAAGGCCAAGGTAAAGCCCAACCTTCCACTTCAAAACGGAGCGACTGCAGGGACATGAAGTGAAGAAGGGGTTGTCATTTTAAATAGAGGCTTTCTTTCAGTTGTGTCACTGGTCCTCCACCATCTTGAAGATCATTTTAAGACCTTGCACATAGAATTGAATATATGTAGGATATACAGTATATCTAAAGACATATATTCTTCCGTTCCGTCTCTTCATTTATTTCCTCTCTCCCTCCTTGCTACGCTCTGTCACATCCAATTTATTCTAGCCTCCTCTCACCTCTTATCTTTTTCTCTTCCTCCTCAGTGTTTTCTTTCTGTTATCTTTACCTCCAATACCTCCATGTCCTTCCTTTTTTTAACTATCACATGGAAACAAAAGTGAGTCTGTTGACTGTGTTTGTGTGTTGCATTTGTATGAACTTTTATTCATCCTCACTTTGACTGAAGGTTGAACAGATTTTAGTTTTTGATGCTCAAAGGTCAACAGTCAAGTTCACTGTGATGACGCACAACACATGTTTGCCATAACTCAGTACAAGTGTCTCTTGGGATAAAATCATAAAAGGTCTCTTTTCTTCTAACTTTCTCCATCTTTGGCCGCATGTTTTTGCAGCACTTGGCGGCGGTAGAAGAGAGGAAGATCAAGTCTCTGGTGGCTCTGCTGGTGGAGACCCAGATGAAGAAGCTGGAGATCAAGCTGAGACACTTTGAGGAGCTTGAGACCATCATGGACCGTGAAAAAGAGGCTGTGAGTGAACATAGTATCTGCTATAGTCCATCTAAACTCTCTGTAGCATAAGCTTAAATTCCCAAAACAGGAAATACCAAAAAAAACCCTCAAATGGCTAGTTTTTGGCATTTGTTTGTATTTTGTTTATATCCAGAATCAACAACAGTAACATGTCTAGAATCCAGGCGGTGTTATTAATACATTGTGTGTGTGTGTGTGTGTGTGTGTGTGTGTGTGTGTGTGTGTGTGTGTGTGTGTGTGTGTGTGTGTGTGTGTGTGTGTGTGTGTGTGTGTTTGTTTGTGTGTATGCCTGTGTGTGATGCAGCTGGAGCAGCAGCGGCAGCAGCTCCTGTCAGAGAGACAGACGTTCCACACAGAGCAGCTCAAACAGGCAGAGATGAAAGTTCGCCAGCAGAGGGAGCAGCAGGGGCAGCCGGGATACACAGTGCAGCATTCAGGTCTGACCACATGCACACACACGCAAACCAAAACTCAAACACCCTTTAAGAAATGACACACTAACACATCAGATACTCCCTTTTAGGATACAACAAGACCACAGATTTGCACAGTAAAATGCATCCAGTGTTTATTAACCCTGGATGCATTATCCGTTCTTACACTTATCTGATGCTCTCTCGTTATATTTTAGCCTTGCCTCCTCCTTCAGGCCAGGCCATGCCCAACCGGATGATACCTGGAGGTGGAAGCACCCAGGCGATGGCCCCTCGACACCCTGGAGCTCCCAATGGCATGTGTGCGTATTCTCTACTGTTGTCACAGGTTCAAAATGCTGATTTTGTGCTATTTTGAGTGAGATTCTGTTGGTGTGACGACATCTTCTGTTTCTGTCTTAGACCCGTCCACGCAGCCTGATGGGATAGCACCAGCTCAGCCGGGTCCTCCTGCACCCAGTCATAGCTGAACTGACCAGAAAACAAGACACACACGCACACACACATGCACACATCAGTCCTCCTTCAACCAGGACACACACATGAAAATGTAACACTGGCTTAAATGTTCAGGAACAGCTGTTAAGAAAGTGAGGTCTGTAACTCCTCAGTAGTCACGTGTTTATAGACTGAAGGACACACAAGCACATAGACACAGTTGATGTGTATTTGGTCAACGGCTCAGTCCGTCTCATATCTGTGAAATATTTGTGCTCTGATGTCAGAGTTGAGAACTCAACTCATTAAAGTTGTTTTACATGAAACTAAGTTTTTCTGTTTTTGTAGGCCATCTGGTTTCAGTGTGTGTGTGTGTGCGTGTGTGTGTTGTTGTAGGGACTCGTCTTATGAGGCAAAATTCAAGACTCAAATCATTATATTTCAGTGAAGACTTGGGTTAAGGTTAGGTTAGGTTTTAGGCATGCAGTGGTTGAATGGAATTCTAGTCCAGTGTTATTTGAGTTGTCTCAGAGGCTCATCAGTGCTAAGTCTTTGGAAAAACAGGACGAATTATTAATTAAAGATGAGTTTGGAACAGACTAAGCTTTTTATTTAGCTTCATAAATATCTCACAGGCTATGACAATAACAACAGGATGGGAGTGCTGGAGCTCTTCGCAGCCATGAAATCATGAAATATCTTCAGCTACAACAGGATGTATTTTACTGTAATAATAAGTGAATGTTGTCAGTCAGTCTGAGGTAGCTGAAGCTGAAACTGTGACACAGAAGAGCCATCTCTGACCAGATCTAGTTTGCACTGAGGCTAAAATGTGTCCGTACCACAGCCTCAATTATGTGCTCAACATGTTGGAAATGCAGTCAACAGCAAAGTATCTGCAAACTATTAGTTAGAATAAATCTTGTTAATGTCAATACAAACATGTACTTGTGTGTCACTTTTGTTTCACAGTTATGATTCCATTCATGCCGTAAGCTGAACTCAGGTTCACAGGTCTAAAATGCCAAAATGGTGTCCTGAGCCGACGCCCTGAAGTGATTACTATCGCCTTACTGATCCACCCACATTCTTCCACACAGTTATCATCTCACGCTGTGAATCTTATGCTGAGTCAAACAGAAGAAGCCTCTGGTCTATTTACTGTCTCTAAGCTCTCTCTGCACCATGGATCAACAAAGTTTGAAACACTTGCCCGTTCATTAAACACAGTGACAGAATTCAGTTACAGTCATTTTTTTTTAATCAAATTGTAAGAATTCATTCAACATAAAAAGCTAATTCCATGTTTCTAAGACACACTGTTTCGGTCAGATTGTCAAGGTAAACTTACTGAAACATTTTCTTTGTATTTACATCCTCTGGACTCGTCTTTTTATTCTGTTTTGCCTGTTGATTGCTGCCTCCCGTTCAGCGATATAAAGGCAAGTATGAATATTACAAAAGCGTTGAATCCACAGGCCAGCTTAGTTTCCATTTTGAGCGAATCAGTGACGTTCAGCGCGATCACTCCAATGACTATCTTGGTGATATCTCTGGAAAAACAGGAGGAGTAATTAATTAGATGAGTTTAGAGCAGACTGAGCTTTTTATCTTGCTTCACAAATATCTCACAGGCTATGCCAATAAAAGCTGTGTGTCCTCTGTCATGTTTATGTAGTACGTTCATGAGGAAATAAAAGTGTGTGGAAGCAGGAATAATACAAGTAGACTTACTCTGAAGAAATCTTTTTGGTCACTAAAAAGATTCCCAGGAAGAACAGCGAGATTGTTATCGCCACTCTCACGCCATCATAAGATGGAATTATGACATTTGATGCTTTCAGTGATGTGAAACCAAACGCAAAAGCAAGATTTTTCCTGGCAAATGACAACAAAAAGAGATCAAACCCCAGTTGTATTTACACGGGGATGCATCATGTCAGCAGTGAAGTCAGAGACTGTACTCACAAATGGATTGGACTGATCATCTCGGGAAAAGCCTTTTTGTTTTGCTGAAGCTGGTGTTATTTGGCTGCAGAGAGACGGTCAGCTGAGGCAGCTTTGGTAATGAGCAGGAGGTTCTAGGTTTCAGTCTAAAATCTACTGAGTTCAGGATGTAGACATCCTGTTCCTGTTTATTTTCCAAGAGGACAATGGGTGTGGTGGAGCTCTTAGCAGCCATGAAATCATAAAATATCTTCAGCATATTGTTAACATCATTAGAATCATGTACTTCAAACCCACAGATTGTTTGCCACTTTTAAGTTTATTGAACAGTTATCATGCCGTCGATACTTCTGCAGTTCATTCCAGAAGATTTCACTTGTCCATCAAGCTTGCTTTTCTTTTCTTTCTTTTGTCTAGAAAAAAAAAAAAAGGAATTGTAACATGCTGTAACATTTATATTCTACACTGCATTTTTTTTTTTTTTTTTTTAATTTCTCAGACAAAACAAGTATCTCTTAGAGCAATTTTTGAATCACTTACCACATTACAGCGCACGACCACTCTCGACACCAAAGCCACTGCAACAACGCCACATACCAGCAGGCCGAAAGCAGGAGTGGACATACTCAAGCTCTTCAATACAAAGCCCCCCAAAGCCAAACCTTCCCTAAAAACCAATGAGAACAGCCAGCATCTGTACTCGCTCAGTCCAGCAAGACAACATTTCATATTTCATTTCATTTGTGCCATGACATTTGACATCTTTGACTTTTCATCCAATGCCATCATCAGATCATATTTAGGACCTGAGCACAGACTGCTGCAAAGGCCTGATTATAATGCAGGGAATTATTATTCATAATCCAATTGAACTGCATTTTTGAGGGGCTAAAAGTGCTCAAAAACTCACGAAACTGAGTGAAACAGAAAGTGAAACCTAATATATAGTTCATCAAATAGTCTCACAGAGACTGCTAATCCAGTTAAACTGAAACCATGATATAACATTAAATTACAAAACTAAAATTATGTAAGAATTACTAAGTGACGACTTGTGAGACTTTGGATATCCAGTGTAAACAGTATTGGCAGCAGGCCTGTTGCCAATTTTATTGTCACCCCACCCGTTAACACTGTTTCAACATAAACTGTCTCTTTGTCATTCATCCACCTCTACAAACAGAACCCTATCACCAACAGCTGAACGTAAAAGTACTTACAGATGCAAAGCCATCCTCAATATCTTATCTGTCTTGTAATATTAGTGTTCTGGAAGCAGCTGTATCATTCAGATTTAATGTGAAGATTTGACTTCAGTTTCAGTTTAATGCATTCATATATGAGGTCTGTCTTGATGGGCCGCCTGAAGGGGTGTGTTTCAGTACACTGCAGCAATTCAAAGACGAGAATTCAGTCTGCCATGTCTGGCATTTTTCACTCTTTAACAGTGGAGGAAGAAGTAATTAAACCTTTTACCTCAGTGAAATTAGCAACTCCGTGGTGTGGAAATACTCAAAGCAGTAAAAAGTCTGAGGAATGAGTAGCTCTTTCTGTCCCGTCAGTCCTGCTTTTATCCAGTGTTATCAGCATATCTGAAAGTTTACAGCTTTAACAGTCCAAAAGCATCCTTTTCTTGTGTGCAATCTAGGTATTCATGGTAATATATTTTAAGTTGTATTTCTTCTTCAATGCCTCTAGCCTACAGTGCGTGACATTTGTGTTATGATAACAAAACACTAAAATGCAGTGACACTTTCTGTTTCATTCTGACTTGACTCAAAATCAAAAAAATCACCCGAATGGAATCTTTACGACAACGTTGCCTGAAAGTTCTGTTGTTCAAGATGCCCTATTTGTGAATACAACATAAAGTCTCCGTTTTGTCATCACTGTTAACTTTGCAACAATTGGCTGGTCAATCTCATTAGCTGGAAAACATGGAATGCTACTGTATCCCACTTGCATTTTATCATCCTCTGATAACATTAACTATCATGCAGTGCTAATACCAGCCAGGGAGGCCTTACTGGGATGAGCTCTGCTTCATTTACATTGTTTGTAAAATCTGCTTGTGTTCATTCCACTGTTTAAACAGCAAATGACACACTGTGTGTTCCATGTCTCCTTACCTCAACTTGAAGGAAAGCTCTGTCACCACCTAGTGGCAGCTCTGCTCCCTTCATCAGAGCGCCTTCAGCTTATTTTCTGTAACCATCTAGCAGACCGACGCCCCCTGATATCATCTCACACTGTGAGTCTTCTGCTGAGTCAAACAGAATAAGCCTCTGGTCTGTTTACCATCTCTAAACTCACATACTGACATGTAGAATTTGTAGGTTTTCCCCCCCTCTGCTGTCCTAACTAAGAACTAATTAAGATAAACTGAGAAGTGTGGGTCAAAAAAGCAAACACGGAGGGGTCACATGGCCTGCAAAGCAAGAATCAACCAGCCTCAGCCACAGAACCACCCAGTCAGAGTCAGCACCATCCTGTCACTGGACAGGACATCAGCAGCCCCCAGAGAATTAATTTGTCTTCTTGCTTCGACAGCTGGTTGTGTGGCAGTGACATGTCAGTGGAGGTGGACGTACTCAGATGAACGCTTTGCATCTTTTTTGGTGCACAAATAAAAAAGAACATTGAAGAAGGAGAGAGTCATGATGCAACAATTTGGTTTTGACAGTGTGAGATTAGAGGCTGTCCAGAAGAGGAAGACAAACAGTGATAAAAGTTGGGGTGAACTGCATGTTGAAAACATGAAGCTGAGGCTTTCAGTGGATGAGACCACACTGCTACCTGCTCATCGTCAGCCATATGTACATCCACATGCATGTAGGCTTTATGGATGGAGATATGGTTTAATAAGCAGCGTCTTTTTCGTCCTAGAGCGGGTATTGCAACATTAGACACACACACAGGGAATGCTTTAGAGAGGATTTGGACATCCTGTCCACCCCTCGCTGCTCCTTGCAGGAACAGGATGGAAAAACCGACGTGGCCTGAGCACAACATGCACAAACACATGCACGCACAGTGCTTGGCGTCGACGAAGGTGTGCTATTCTTCCATTCTGCTTCTCAGTAAGATCCATCTGTTCATCCTGCACTAAAAAACACTCCTTTGGTCCCCGTACACTCTGACAACTCAACCATCCTGCCTGCAAAAAGCCCAATACTGGAATTCATTCAGTCACTATAGGAAGAGTGAGAGTTTAAAGATAGGATGGAAGTGCTTGTGTGTATTTATCAGGAGAGATATGTGTGTGCGTGTACAGTGTGTGTGTTTGTTGGGGGAGTTGGCGGGTGCGGATGCAATTTCGTTCTGCTCTGTTTGGCAGTGCATCAGTGAACATTTTTCTGTTCCTCCATCTCCACCACTCTCCAGCTTCCTCTCCTCAACGTTCACCCATGTCTGTCCATCCTCTGAATCCCGACACACACACACACCCTCTCTCTGTCTCTCCTCCCCTCTTTCCGTCTGTCACCCTGCCCTCTACTGTTTCATCCCTGAGAATAGAGACTTGAGGTATGGACTCAAATTTGGCAAGATTTTTTAGGGGATAATGGATTGGGAACGGCGGGATGCTGCACACAGCAGGGGCTGGGATCCATTCACTCTCGATCCAGTGAGTGATGAGTGAAACTGCATTTTCCCCCAGAAGAGAGCATTTGGTCTTAATTATCTCATAACGTATTTGACATAATCCCATTTAGGAGGAGAGTGGGCAGTCAGCCCTCCAGAGGCCATTTTGTAAAGGAGACAGAGAAACAGGAAAATGGATTAGTGTGACAGAGCGATGATTACAAACAAATAAAAATGATGGCATTCATGCTGATAGAGTCGAACCCAGTGGAGCAAAAGCAGTGTGAACAGTGTGTGTGCTGTTAGGGTGTCTTGTGGGAAGGGGAGGAAGATGCATGAATGAATGGAAATTATAAGTTGTATTGATCAGGGAAGTACATGTGTGTCTGTGTCTGTATGGTGAAGCAGCAGATTGCCATTGTCTGGAGCCTATATCACAATATAACAATAAGAGGATTATCCACCCACCACTCTCTCTCTCTCTCTCTCTCTCTCTCTCTCACACACACACACACACACACACACACACACACACACACACACACACACACACACACACACACACACACACACACACACACACACACTTCTCTCTTTGCATGCTAAAGACAACATGGATCCAAATACCCCCCTTACGTCTAAACACCACCCAGAGAGTGAGAGGGACTCTGGACATCATGCTCACACACATTAGCTGTGGTGTAAAATGGAGCATATTGACTTCTAGTGACAACAGACGCTGCTTAAATCCCCCACTCAGCCCCATTCTACATCAGCTACAACAGACTGAGGCTGGACACTGCCGAGCATTTACTCGGATGTGTGTGTGTGTGTGTGTGTGTGTGTGTGTGTGTGTGTGTGTGTGTGTGTGTGTGTGTGTGTGTGTGTGTGATGGCACTTTGACACCCATCCGCGCGCGCCGTGCGTGTGCTTCGCCGCTCATCGCCTGTGTAGCCACAGGGAAAGGCTTAACGGACCGCATGCAGGCAGGCAGGCAGGCAGGCAGGCAGGCAGGCAGCGACAAACCCGGCTCGTTAAAATCTCTTCTGCAGACCCTCCGCCGGTCGCGCGCATTACTACTACAGCTCCTCGCGGTGCTGCCGACGGACCCCAAAGCGCAGAGTGACACGCGCGCGCTAAAGGTGTGCAGGAGAGGCCACCCGCTCGGTGCAATGGAACCGAACCAAAGCCGTTAAAAGATTCAGACACACACACTCACACGCGCGCACACAGCAGCTGTGAAGAAAGCCAAACGCTGAGGAGGGTCACGGCGACATGGCGAAAACGGGCAAGATCTGAACTTTGGAGGATCCAGTGTGAGGATTATCGTGCAGTCACAGTCTGACCGGCAGGCTACAGCGAGGAGCGGGATCGCAGTTTGCACCAGTGTGTCAAAAGGACAGTCTACGGAATGGCGCGCGGTGACAGTCGCTTGGGGACCTGGCAGGTGCTGCTGACCATCTCAATGGTGATCATCCCCGCGTCCGCGCACGGTAAGCGCACCCTGTGTCCCACCCTGTGCGTGTGTGTAGGCTGTGTGTGCGTGTGCAAGAAAGCGCGCACGTACGTGATTCAAATCACACCTGCACTGACATGATATGGAAAATGACAGATAGACTATAATTGTTAATGTATGCGGCAAGTGCCATCGGAAATTTTGCCCCTGATGGTTAATATTCAATAATCTTTTTTTTGACAGCGCGGAGAGTCTTTAATAGTCTAATAGTCTTTAAGTATAGTAACCTGCTGGGCACTGATAGGCTGATATTGAATTATGTTTTTTGCAGACACAAATATTTGAAATGCATTGATAATCCGTTTTATTTTTGGCATTAATTGGGCTCATTTTTTACACATGAAATTACAGACTGTTATTTCACAAGGCTGTGCTGACAAACCCAATGCATGAGCTGCTATTTTCTGTCTCTGTCGATCATTAATGACACTTGAACCACTGACTGTGGTCTTGGCCCGGCCAATCTCATGTCCATTCACTGTGAGGTAAAGAAAAAAAAAAAAACCTCTCCCTTTTGCAACTATTTAATACAAATGTAAGTGACTTGCTCTAAATGTCATAAGCTCTAGTATTGTCCATCAGTATAAAGAATAAAGATCGGCCTTTGGGTGATCAGAGAGCGACAGAGACATTTGACAGTTCAGCACTGCAGCTGCGACTCGCCGCGGCGGTGCGTGGCCCAGACAAAGGCGGGATTAGGTGCACCGTGGCCAGGCTACAGGAGGCCCATTCACGTCGCTTAAAGGACTGCATTCCTCCAGACGTTCAGAGGAAGCCCGAGACAACCGGGCCCACTCCCCGCCTTCGCCCTCTCATTTACTGTCCGTCCCTTGAGACAGGCAGTGTGGGAACGAAAATCTGACAACCAGTCTCTGCTCCGTCTGTCTGTCTGTCTGTCTGTCTGGCACACACACACAAGCACACACATACAAGCGCGCGCGCGCCGAGAGTAGTGGAAAATAAATGTGTAAAATCTTGGAGATGAAGAAACGAGCGCCGCTGCCGCTGCCCAGCAACAGGGTGGCTCGTGCACGCAGAGGGTCGCCGGGGTTCACGTGGGCACGAGCTGCACAGCTCGCCCCTCCTTTCTGGCCGCATCTCGCGCCCTCAATGTGTAATCAAGCGTTAACACTGTGACATATTGACCGGTAAATACACGCCCGTCTCTCACACTTTAAAGCCCAGGGAGCACGTGGCTGTCGATACGTGACTCATTAGGAGCGACGTATCTGTGGATCTTCATGTCTTATCATAGGCCATCCGCGGAGAATATTAAGAGAGGTATGAGAAGAAGATGTATTTATGTCTCTGTCGTTTAACACAACACAGACAGCGGAACATACAGCCTTAATATTCCTTTCATGTGCTAATAGGGGCTTCTCCGCTGATTACCTCATTGTTCAGGCAAGCTAACTTTAACACATGCTGCAACTCATGCACAGAATTTTGCTTTCATAACAGGCCTGTCATAATAAATGATCATTAAAAAGACTAGAGCTGCAACTTATTTTCATTACTGATCAGATTGCCAGCCTAGATTAATGTACTCCAAACTGATCTTCATTGTTTGGCCTATGAAAACATCCTCAAAGTGCTTGATTGTCAAGTATTTCTTTTGATGTAGGCCCAAAAATCACACATCGCAACTACTGCCTTAAAACTACCCATTTCAGTTCCATAAAAAGCCAATACATCAACTCAGGCATGCACACAAACATACAGAAAAACACATAGCTTGTCCTTTGTAGCCACGTAAAGCAATATGGATTAAATCCAGACTCTTGGGCGCTCTGTCATGTGAGTGTGTGTTTGTGTGTCCGCTGTCTGAGTGAAGGCGTACTGTGAGGTCCATCTGCCCTGTAGCCCCAGAAAGCCCATGATATGTCACAATGGATCAGATCATCAGCAACTCCCAGATTCTTATTGTCTCACACACACACACACACACACACACACACACACACACACACACACACACACACACACACACACACACACACACACACACACACACAGAGGAAGAATACTATTTATAGTTTAGAAAAACTAAAATGCAGGCAGGTAAATGGGTGGATGGGGTCTGTGCATTAACTAGCTGGAGTAAAAATCTAGTTTCTAGTGTAGTTAATGCCCACCAACAGGTTTCTGTGTGTGGATGTGTAGGACTAGTTGCATCTCCATCAAACAACAACTGCGTGCAGGGGTTGCTGGGAATTTGCACTGTAGCCAATCGCAGAGTGACCTCGTGCCCGAGGTGAAGAGCTGAACAGCAGTTAAAGGCGCAAATCACACCGTTTCTGAGACTGAAGTCAAATAGCTGAGCAGGGGCTCGCGCTTTCAATTTGCCCGTCTTGCTCTTGTAATCTCTTCATGTTCTTTTTCTCTTGTAATTGCTGTGAGGCAGCCAGCTGCTAACAAGATGCTGCATCTAAGTCTCGACAGGGAACAAATTGGCAGATTGAACCTTTAAATGAAATTTGAATCAGCTGTAATCAGTTTACACCGGTGAAGCATGTCTATCTCTTTCGCAAACTGTGAAGCATTCGAGTTCATTCCACCTCAGTTTTCCCAGAGATGGAGTTGGCATATCAACACTTACTGACTGGCTGGCTGATTGATTGAAAAACAAGAGAGAGAGAGAGAGCAAACACTGGATTCTCTGTTTCCACTGCAACTCCCTCGCTCCACTCTTCCTTTCAACATGGCACCTCTTTACATCTCACCATGGCAACTGCAGTGTGTGTGTGAGGTGAATCTCATGGTTTCTCAGCCACCGCTAGTCTTCGTGACTCGAGGCACGTTCAGATGGTTTTAGCATTAGCCCTGAATGAAGTGCCAGACGCTGAAAGGAGTGATCTCATCTCACGGTGATTTCAGGGTGGCAGTGGGAGAGAAGCCGTAGAGCCAAGTACTTGGTTGAGTTTGGCCATTTGTGCAGATGTATTAGGCCAGTGGAAAAGTGTGAAAAAGTGGGTTCTTGACATTCAGTCAACTGCAGGAATATTACTTCCAGTGAAAGACAAGCATTCCTAAAATTGTGCAACAGCAGGGTCTGTTTTCTTTCTTTCTCGTCCCCTTTGCTTTTCCCCTAAAGATGCAGTTTGACATATTGACAAATTTGCTTTCTTGTCAGAAAATTGACACCACTCTCGCGTTTCTACAATAAATATGAAGCTATCACCAGCAGCCAGTTAACTTAGCTTAGCAAAAAGACTGGAAACACCTAGGCTGGCTCTGTCCAAACATACCGAAATCCACTTAGCACATCTAAAGTTCAGAAATTAGCTTTAGAGGTGCCGGTAGGTGGATATTGTTAACTTTGGACAGAGTTAGGGGAGCTGTTTCTCCCTCTTCCCAGTCTTTGTGATTAGCTACATACGTGAGCTGGTATAAATCTTCTCTGAACCATTCTGTTTAATGGAAATCTTCCCCAAAATTCAGCCAGACAGGTTAAGTATATTTGGAAATTCTGGGATCTCTACATGTATTTAACAGAGTTCTGTTGGCTTTAACAATGTCTGCCTGCACAGCATGAGTTTGTAAGGACTGGCCCATCGCTGCTCTGCTGCATGCTAATAGGTTTCAGGAGCTCCTGTCCTCTCTTGTTATGTGAGTGTGCATCTTTCTCTGCAGATGGCCAAGTGCAGGAGAAGTGCACGACCATCAGCCTCTAACCTATAGCTCTAAATCCTAATCTAATCCTCACCCAGTCTCGGTCAACAGAGCACATTAGTCAGTCACTCATTGTGTCTAATCCTACATCGGCACGGTCTGATTACACAGCAGTCTTCAGCTTTGTTCTGATTTCTTTGACAATTAATCACTTAGTCCTTAAATGTGAACCATGGCAGCTTTTTTTGCTGAGGCGAACATTTCTGCAAATCAGCTCTCCCGTGAAAACACATGCTGTGCATATTGCACATTGTCTTGTCCACGTCAAATTCATAGTGACTTTACAGTGAAGGATATAGGGACATAACAGTGTTCTCCCTGAAAACCAGCCTGGCACAATCTTAAAGCGTCTCCGCAGAATTCTGTAGGGAACGATTTCAGTTATTCGTGGCTCCTCCTTGGGCCACAATCTTTATCAAACAAAACAGAGTCAGTGCCTTGGGACTGGCTCCAATGCAAAAAAAAAAGGTTATGTGCGTATTCAAGTCTTTGTTCATCATTTTGTCAACTGCATTTTGACAAGATCACAGAAAAGGCCTTTGTTATTGATGCAGTGATATCAGTAAGATGTGTTAAAGGGATAATCAATTGATTTTACTCTTCAAAGTCAGTTTGCTTGAAAACAGCTTTGTGTTGGGTTTGGTTGTGTTGGGTTGCCTCTTTAATGCCTTTTTGTGTCTGACTAACAGGGAGGCATTCACTGGCCAGGCGCCATCATCACCACAACCAATCATCTGTCAACAAGGAGGCGTTGAACACCAGGATGGTGCTCAGTGATGACTCAGCAGAGAGGGACCACCTGATCGGAGCAGGGCTCGGGCTCGGTGCCAAACTCCCGCTCAGCTCCACCAAACATCACCATTCTCAAAAACACGTCCACCTAGACTTCGTCGAGGAGGACCCACCTGTGGGGGAGGAGCTCACTGCCGGAGGAGCGGGTCCAGACCAGCCAGGAAACCCCTTATCTGATGATGTCATCACCGTGGAGTTTCACAGCCCTGCGCCGGATGTTGTGCCCTCTGAAGTTGCTCTAGATTGGGCCAAAGCCCCAAAACCCCAGAAACAAAAAGGGGGAGATCCTACTGCGTGGACGCTTTCTGACTTTTACGACTACCTGTCCCCTGACGACGACCTCTCGGCATTAGATGCGACCCCAGTACCTGAGCCCACCCCTTCACCTCCGGCCGACATGGAGGATGAGAATCCACTCCTGGCTGGTTCTCCTGCTGTTCCTGACAACATGAGGCCTGATGTGGACAGTGGGCCCTCCTTATCAGCTCCTCCAATGCCAGGGCTGGAGAAGGGCGATGGGTTAGGTTTAGGTGGTGCCATGGGGGCTGATGGCTGCAGGCTGGGCTTTGTGCGCTCTGGACCTGGGGTTTGTGTGTCTCAGTGTGACATTGAACCCAATTTCTGCTTCAATGGAGGAGTGTGCACCGTGGTGGCAGGAATGGGAGCCTTCTGCAGGTGAGGAAAACACAAATACATGCAAGTTTACAGATAAACTGCACTGGCAGGTTTGTTGTCCTTGGGTAAATTGTAAGGAGGATTGTAGTCTTCACTTTTTCATTATGTTAAGTCACGTTAGGTAGCATTTACGAGCAGGCGGTGACGTGTAAGAGGAAAGTGGTAGACATGCGTATGTTCAGTATGTGCGAGGCAGCGAGGACGTTTGGGGGGTTTGGCACTAAAACATTCCCCTTTTTAATTTGTCTTGTTGGGATGAGTTCCAGTATGTTCTCTTTACAACACAAAAGAAAAGATTAAGGACACTTCAGACAAGCGTACAGACACTGAAAAGACAGACACGCACATAGATAGAAGGTTGGCTTAACGTGTCATGAGGGTTCGTCAGGATCACAGCAGGGTCGCCAAAGGATTAGCTCAGTTTTCGGGGGCAGGGAGGAAACAGTGTGTGTGTATGTGTGTGTGCGTTCATTGGCTGGTGACAGCTGACGGAGACACACACACACACACACACACACACACACACACACACAGTTCTGCTCACATAGAAAGTCTAAAGAAGATGAATACAGTAAGGTCAGGGAGGGACACACATGTAAATTAACACACACACTCCTCGTGCACACAGACACACACATTCACAGACACATGCGGTGCAACACGCCTTGGTGGCACCATCTGTCCCATCACGCAGCCTCAGTGTAAGCTTAGAGGTAAACTGTTGCTCATCTCACCGTACCTGCTGAGTAAACACTCACACACACGTCCACACACTGGCATGCAGTTGTGCAGGGCAAGACACGAATATGGAAAAGATACACACACACACACACACACACACACACACACATGCACACACACACACATGCACACACACAAATGCACACACGTATCCTGATCCTTTGATCTCATTAAAGGCTAGGCTGCAGGCTGAATCCCTGCTTTGCTGGACAGACCTCAGGACACCATGTCATCAGCTCTGAGTACCACTTTACACCCTTTGCTCTGGCTTACATGCAGTAGCTATAAATGTGGTAAATGGCTATTGCCGTGGGTACACACTCATATAAAACCTCTTGGCTTTTTTTATGCAGCAGGTCAGGAGAGAGGAATGTTGTGCTTAGAACTTTTTTCTGACAGAAATAACAAGCTACATCGATCAAAAATGCCAGTGTTGCTGCTTGGTGTCGCTTTGCATCCAGGTGTAATGTGCAGGACTACATCTGGAACAAAGGCACACGCTGTGATTGGGCGGTCACAGAGTTCCAGGTGATGTGTGTGGTGGTGGGCGTGGCCTCCCTGGTGGTCATCCTCCTCTTCATGATCGTCGTATTCTTTGCCAAGAGGCTGCACCACCTCAAGAATGAGAACAAGCGCCTCCGCAAACGCAGGTGCGCTTGCGTGTGCGTGTGTGTGTGTGTGCGTGTGTGTGTGTGTGTGTGTGTGTGTGTGTGTGTGTGTGTGTGTGTGTGTGTGTGTGTGTGTGAGCGTGGCAAGAAGGTGGGAATGTAAAAATATGTATTGTGAGTTACACAATGTGGTATGTGCTGAGAGAGGTGGCTGTGACTATGTCTGTGTCTACTTCCTGGAAGACTTTACAACCTGACAGCTGATGAATCAAATGATAAAGAAAGTGAGGGAGAGAAGGGAGCTAAATGGAGATGAAGAAGAATGTAGAACAAGCAGTGAACAGCAAGAAAAATCCATCCACTCAAATCAAATTTGATTTTATAGTCACCGGCCACAATGTAGTCTTTAGAGTTGATCCAATTCCCTTTAGTATCCACTAAATTATTTATGTTCTCACACTGTGATGATACATTTTTGTGTGTGATGAATGTGTCCCAGATGATTTAACCCTATTTTCACACTGTGCAGAGCAATGTAGGAAAACCTGGACCTGGAGAGGTACAAATGCACAGAATGCTCATAAAAGACTGCAGATATTCATCACTCAAACCGCTCTCTCTCTTTGCCCTCCTGCAGTAAGTACCGCCCACAGAGCAGCGAGCCACAGACGGACGGCCTCTCAGTTTCCACAACAGCCGACGGCTCGCAGCCAAACGTAAGGAAACTGTGTGACACGCCTCCGCCCGCTCCCCAAGCTCACACTCACAACCTGGCGTACTATGACAACATTATCTGTCAGGTACGCCCTTACTCTCCTCATGTTTACTCTCCCTTTTCTCTCCTTCCATTCATCTTCGTCTTCGAGCCCTGTCCGCTCCATCATCTCCTGCTTTCTGTGACAACCTCCATTTGTTCATGATGTCCTGCCCCACGTCTTCTCTCTCACATAGTGATTTGATTTTTGTATCTGGCTGGCTTTGTCTGTCTTTCTGTCTCTGTGCATTGCCATCTTTCTGTTCTATTTCACAGTACCAACACCCAACTACTAACTTGAGCATCTAGTGTTATGCAACTCACACAACTCCCCCTGGTGCCTTGTGAAATCAGTAACTTCTCATTGGGATTTCCACCTACAGTTGTGAATGTACAGTGTGTGTGTGTTTTAATGATTTTCACACTCAGAGACCATCAACAACCAGCTATACCTGGGAATATAAACCTAGAAACCCTTATAACCACTTCCAGGTAAGCAGAGCGGAAACGTCCACCTCGCCTGCAGCAGTTTCCCTCCCTGCCTCTGCTTTGAACTTACCCACTGTGCAACCGCTAGATGTCAGATTCTGGCTCTCCGTTTTGCTCCAAACCCTCACTTCCACAAACTCTTCCTGCATCTGATCTTGTGTCAGCCGTGTACCACGTGTGCTGTAGGTGAAATGATTAATCGCCTCCTGCAAGGCTTCCTGCAAACAGTTGTTCGGAGGTGTTACGTAGTTGCTGCTGTGTGAATAAATAGCAAGTTCTCACAGTTGCTGCCTCTCTTACCTGCACCTCTGCAGCTTCCTGAGAAGCTCAATGAAGAAAATGAGCCTCCATTTTGTTCTCACTGCTTGCTTTGCTCCTGCCCCTAAAGCTCAGACGGCCATTTTAGGGTCTGTGTGCAGCAAGTTTCTCCTTTACTACCTAGTTATATTCCCAAGGTTGTGCATGTAGTGCTTCTATGAAGTGAATTTTCATTCTGTAGCTGCATGTTTGTGTGTCTGTGATTATGAATGTGTAGGCACTGATGCATTAATTCATATCCATGTTTTTATGGGTGTGTGTCTGTGTGTGTGTGTGTGTGCGTGCGTGCAAGTGAGGTGGAGGGGCTTGTTGCAGGCAGATTTATGTGTGTCCCTGTTTAGTATTCGTCAATCATAATTGCCCACTGGGTTACTAAGGCAATACAATATATAATGCCAATCAATGTCAATAAACAATGGGGAATATTAATAGAGGCAGATGTAAACAGAGATTAACCATAGACAGCAAATCAAGTCTATGAGATTGACAGAACAAAACAAGTATACTGACTTTAAGCCTTCTGAACTTGTTGTTTCTGGAATGAAAGGACGTTTAGCATGTTTTACCCAGCAGTAGCCAGTTTAAAGATCGATGGTGCCCCACTTCCTGCCTGCTGCGCCTACGACCTTCACATGTCTGTGACAAACCAATCAATCGATGGCTTGACCATTTACAAACTGACGCATGCAGCAGATGTACACAGACACAGTAGCTTTGTCAGTCATCCAAACACAGCTCGCTGACTGATAATTGCACGCACTCACCGCATTTAACGCAGATGCACTCTGCAAGCCAAAATGCTGATGTATTTTCAAACTCATTTATTCATTTTCACTCCATTACCCATACTTAGCCGGGCTAAATCAAGTGAGCAAATTGCAACTTGCTCTTTTTAACGTAAGTCATGGTCTCAGAGCTATGCTGGCATTTCAGCTGCAGTGGTTATAGATGAGTTCTGTGACTTCCGGATGCTCTAAATGTCAGATCTCGAGGCTAAAAAGCGCCTGCAGACACGTGGTCTGCTATGCAGTCTTTTAAATGTCAGAGGTCTCGTTGGTATTTT
The DNA here is from genome assembly GCF_039877785.1 of Chaetodon trifascialis. Lineage (NCBI taxonomy): Eukaryota > Metazoa > Chordata > Actinopteri > Chaetodontiformes > Chaetodontidae > Chaetodon > Chaetodon trifascialis. The sequence goes on along the minus strand of NC_092072.1, from coordinate 13,466,926 downwards.
GTTGAGGCAGTCCATACAGTGACCCCCATGAGTTCAAGAATGCTCCTTTCAACATGGAGAATATATTAGAGACTTTTGCTTTGGACAGGTTTTAACTTTTACTGCAGCTTTTGCTTTCCATTCACTTTTAACCAGGTCAAAAATGCTTGAAAATTCAGTATGACCAATGCCCCTTCAATATCCATAACATTTATAGTTCCACTATTATCTTGGGAGGGTGCAGACTCCCATGTGCTTTCTCCAATTTACATGAAGTAGCCAGCCTCTCCTTTTCGCCTTTTGGCTCGGAGCTCAACTGCGCAAGTGCGATGTGCCACAGAAGTTCAAGTGATCCTTCGTGCATGAAGGTTTTCCTGTTAAATGAAAAGAAATGCTACCCCATCCCTTCAAATGACATAAAATACATGTTTGGTGGATAAGAAATTATACAACAACAAATGAAGATGGGAAGCTACTATTCACATGTACAAACACATTTAAAGCTCTGCAGACACACCCAGACATTCAAACTGATGGTTGCAGAACATGTCCTATGTGTCCTTTGGGTCCTGTGTGTGTGTTGATCAATGTGTGTTTTTATACTGTGTGTTAGTGCCAGGAATGTATAAAAAGTCCCACACTCTCCCCACAGGATGAGCCTCAGAAGCAGGAGGACCCAGCAAAGTCCCCACAACCCAAGGAAGAGGGGTCAATGAACATCCTCAACTCTCACTCCCCCAAGCACGAGAACAACCGCCCGACCTCTGTCGCCCACGACTTAGGCCACAGCCCTAACCACACAGAGGAAAACGCTGAGGTAAACACGCTCCAGAACAACCTGGTATAATGTCACCATCTGGCAAAAGTGTGCTGCAGGAGAATCAGACCAAAATATGTAACGTGCACACAAACAACAGCAAATGGTTACAGGCTAACATTGTTTACAGCTTGAGAAGTGCATCCTGTGCATTTTAAACAGTCCAATCAGGCCTAATGTCAAAAGTAAGCACAACGTGAATTTACGGATACAACTTGAGAAGCACAATAGTCCTGTTTACAAGGCTGCCATGCCAATGCTGATCACATAGTGGCGCCGCTGCCTCCTTCCCTTCCTCTATCCGCATCTTACGCTGGACTAAAATCTCTGGCTTGGACCAACTAATGACTGACTTTCCTCTCAACTGATGCCCTGCCTTGGTCTTCTTTGGCCAATGAACTCTCGCTCCTTCATTGTCTCCTCTCCCGTCCTCCCAAAACCCTGCCCTCACCTCTGCCTGCCCCGCCTTACTGTGTCTCTCTGCCCGCATGCATTGGTGTTATCAACAAAAAGTGTCTGAAAACGTAATATTTGCAAAAGAAGTAAGTGGAAATTAAGTGACTCTGTATTTGCGAAATATTCATGTTCGACATTGCTAATAAGTGGATCTGTCTAGATTACATGAGGTCAAAGTAATTGCTTGGAGTTGATATTTGAATCTATATATACCTATATTACACACGCTGTGTCTTGGTTTTCAATGTGATTTATAATACTTTAATGTACTTGAGGTTCTTTTGTACTTTTTTGGGTATACATGGAGGATTATAGTTCACAGTTGTTGGAATAAACCTTTTTAATTTTATCCAGCTTGTCCCTGTGTGTTGCTATGAGCTCTATTTTCCCTCCAGCCTCTCTCTCGCTCTCTTTCTCTGCATGTCCGCTCATGATGAAGCTAACCGCTGCCCAACTGCTCCCATGCTAATAATAACTGAATGCACGGCTGACCCTGCTTTTGTGCTACAGTAGGCTGCTCGCAGATTACGCCACACAAACAATGGTGACTGTGTGCCCCTTCAGCACCACGGACAGCTCTTCAGCAAGAACAGACGCCACAGGAGTAACTCTGTTTTAATTTAGGATTTGCAACATCTGTCTTTATTAATGAGAAACAGACATGAATGCTGAAATATCTGTTCTGAGCTCTCTTTTTTCTTTCCTTTGCAATTTTTTACAAGGCAATATCTTTATGTCACAGTGGAATTTTGAATATGTTCACACACGGTCATTTCTAGTCAAACTCACAATCCCTCTGACTTATTAACTGTGACGTTTTAATTTCTATATTCTTGAATATTTATTGTCTTGTTTTATTTCTCTATGACTAATGCTGATCATTTGTACTCCTTACATCTGTACTCGTTTTCTGTCCTGTATCCATGGATGGATTACTGGATTACCTACCGGGAACAGGCCCAAGGGGGTGACTGTTATCATGTCTTGTCACAGTCCACAGTTTTATGCTGATTTATCCTGACATTAAGATCTGTTGCCCTATTTAAGAACATACAATCAGTATTACATGGTTTCCTGTACGACTGTGTCAGTGAGGGTATGGAGCATGAACAAAAAGCTGATGTTCAGTAACAGTTTTCATCCAACACCAAAGTTACAGTGGCTGTAATGAATATTTTTATAGTAACAACGAATCACATGACTACTTCATAGCCCAGCTGTACTGTTTTATATCTTTTATTGCTGCAGCAGGCAGTTGTTTCCAGTAAAAAACCTCTGAAAGCACCAAAGGTGGCGACAAGCTGGTGAACATTGTGCAGCATTTTGCAGCTAAAGAGCCAGATATTTCCCTCAGGGGTTGTTAGAGAACAAAATCAGAGCAATGGGAGCGTGAATATTGTCAGGTGTCCTGAAACATGGCTCCAAATGAATGCTAATGCTGCTCCACAACTGCTGGATGTGTAGCTAGGCATCATGTCAGTGTTGCATCCACAGCTTGTTTCCACTGCCCCCCAGTGGTGAAGAAATATGTTGCTGCAGATAAAAGATTTTTTGTCTGTGCTTGTGTTTCTTCGAACATTTTTATTTCATAATCCTTGACTCTGTGCCTGTCCCTACATTGTTGCATCCTTCTCTACTTACCATATTTCCACGTCAGGATGGAGTCACTATTGGCCTGGAAGTGCTCCTCCCCAAAGACGCCAAGCTCCACGCAGAGACCAGCTCGCCCCTTCAGTATGACGTCTTCCTCTACAAGCTTGCCAACAACGGAGACTCCGCCTCTCCCAGCCAAGCGCTTCCCACTCACAGCTCCAACTCGTACTCCTCCTCTCATCCTATGACCAAATCACCCAAAACACCCAAGACACCCAAGTCGCCCAAGGTGTCTAAATCACCCAGACACACCAAGGAACACCCACCCAGCAACCGTGAATCTTTGTCCGGGAGGCACTCCTCACCTAGTCGTCACCCCTCACCTGGTCGCCAACCATCACCCGGTCGTCACTCTGCACCTGGGTGCTATTCATCCCCCACCCGCCATCCATCAGCCCACCACTCTCCCTCCCAGTACAAATGCATGCCCACCTCCTCCTCCACCCCACCTCAGTTACGCCGGCCCAGAGGTCGATCACAAGCTCCTGGCTCAGAGCGATCTGGGACTGGGAGAGAGTATCAGTGTGGATACATTCGTCCATCCCCCTCCTCCCCTCACCTCACCCAGCCGCCTCCATCACCATCCAGGATGAAGTGCAGCCCGGTCAGCACTCGCTCCCTGCCACCACTCTCCTGACCAGGCCTCCACCCAGCCCGGCATCCACGCATTCAAACGCACAACATCTGTCATAATCTAATCTATCCAATGGTCTGTCCATCAAGGCTCTAACTCTTTTATTAGTGACTTATAGATCATTTATCCATCCATCTATCATCCATCTTTGCACCCTGCCTCCCCACATGCATACTCAGAGGATGAGCACACCACCTGGTCTTGGTCCATGGGGACAGAAAACTAGAATTGGGATAACTCTGCGTACACCACACTCTATCAGACTCAGACACGAATGCATCGAAATGCACACATAAAACACTGTGTAGTCACTGCAGCCAAGCACACCTTGGTGTAAATAACAACCTCTCAAAGCTCAGGTTGCTGCTCACACAAGCACAAAAAGAACCACTTCATGTGAACATGCTCTCCTAGCATGGTGCCAACGTCAGCGTCTGCTGAGGATGTAAAGGTTTCATAGAGGCTCACTAAATTAGCCTTAGTGTTATCACCAGTTTATATAAATCTTTTGCTATTCAGTGTGTAAGATTATTTCATGTTTTCACAGGCTTTTTTGGTATGTTTTTCATGTTTCTAATCCTCAATAAATAGATGATACAACAATGCGTGCGGTATTGTGTTGTAAAGATGGAGAGAGCTGAGAGGAACAAAGCAAACAAAGACTGAAACAGACAGCAAGGCTAAGAGAAGAGACAAGGATTTTCCTCTGATGTTGCCAAGTTACAAAAATATAAGGGGCTCTACTGCCCCCTTGTGGACACAGCTTCAGGTACATTTCAGGTTGAAAATCATCAGTGGAATGATGTAATAGTAGTAAAGCGCAGACTTAAAATCACATTTTAGCCCCCTTGCTAATTCAATGACCTTTTAAGGTGCCTTTCTGTTTGGGTTCGATCTGTCTGTCTACAGCATGAACTGCAGTTCATGTGTGTCTCCATGCATTGCTCCAAACACTGCTCCACATCACCAGCCATATCTGCTTAAAGTAAGAGTATGTAACGTGTGTGTGTGTGTGTGTGTGTGTGTGTGTGTGTGTGTGTGTGTGTGGCTAAAAGTGACACTTAAAAGAAGAATGTTAAATACATAATTATAGTCCTGAAGTCAGCAAAGTAATATCAAAGTAATGAGTAATATCATCAAAGTTTGCTCACATTCGCTAACATTAGCCACCATTAGCTGCTGGTCAGGGTCGTGCCTCTCATGCAATATAGCTCTTTTTGTACAACATGAATATTTTGTATGGAAATATACAATAATTGAAAGTAAGATCGCTTTAGACAAGCAATTTGATGTATAAATTATTGAGACATATGTCATTTCCTGCTCCCATCTTTGTCTGAATGAGGAAGAAGAGGCAGATCTTGGCAATTCTGGTTAATATCTTTTTTATCGTTCAAGAGAATACTTTTTATATATATATATATATATTTTTTTTATCCAGACTGTTAGAAAGGCCTTTGAAGATTTTGAAAATACCTTCAGAGCAGTGGTGAAATGACCCTCTGGGGCCCTATCATGAAGCCAAACATATAAAACATAAATTTCTACCTTTCATGTTCTGATTTTTTTTTTTCTCAGAGGAGAGCACGTGCGATTTAACGAGCAGACACGTGGTGCAGCAGCAGACAAAATTTGATTCAGCTGGACTTTCAAACGTGACAGCATCAACTGAAATGGACCAAAGAAGTCTGAATTGATTCAGTCAGTATTCATCCAGTTGAGATGCAGAATGGTGAGAATGAGTTATTCCCTTTGAATCCTTTTATACCCTGCAAGTTTCTCCTGCACTTTTCCCTCGTGTTGTTACTGTATTATTTATATTGCGAGGGCCAGTGTTTCTATCCACTTTGGTGTTCAGGATGTGAATCTGCTCATCTCTGCCAACAGGCACTTCTGTTTCTTTGGGTAATTCAAATTAAATATCTAACATAATTCCCACAATGTGACCTCCTCCACGGCGGTGAACAGCTGCAGGCAGCAGTGGCTCAACTGTTTTGTTCTCCATTTTTTTTCCCCGGATGAAACGCACCGTCCTGTCTCAGATGGATCAGGTGAAGGTGAAGTTGTCCTTTCTGCTGTTCTCATTCATCAGAATTAGGCTGCGTTGACATGAAAAGAGTAATTGACAGGCTTTAAAGTGGAGTGTCTGTATCTCTCAGTGACACTCGGCGCCTCTGAAGAGCTGCTCCACCTGCAAGGTGATTGCAGTGTGCTCTCAGTCGTCAGCTCAGCTTTTTTCAGCTGTTGAAGCGTCAAGAAATGCCCCAGCACTTTTTCTACAAGGACACAGAAGAGATCGGTGGTCTTAATAAAGTTTCATTTTGCTCTGAAACCAAAATAATTTCACTCGGAAATATAATTATGCTTTTCTGGAAGTGTGTTTTTATATTAGAGAACATGTAATTCAACATTTTAGTTTTCATGTAGCTGCAATAAAAGACAGACATGCATGACTCTCCTTTAAAGGGCCAGTGTGTCGGATTAATGGCATCCAGCAGTGAGGTTGCAGATCGCAAGCAACTGAATACCCCTCGCCTTCACGGTGACCGTGAAACTAATCAAAGGCGCTCTCTAGGGCCAGTGTTGTAGAAGTGTACTCCTGGGTGTGTCAGTACATTGTGACATCACTGTTGGGATTTTACTGCCCTGATCTCAACAGTCGATCATTCCAGAGGACCAGTGGTTTGAAACAAAAGGTACCATACTCTTTTTGTCTGCTCTGAGACCATCTCTACGTCATACCACACAGCCCAGACAGTGGACAGGCCCGTATGTGATCAAGTGAGCTGAGAGAGCTGAAATCTTTTCCGTCCATGTTCGGTTTTCCTCAGAAATACTGCATCAACGTTTTGAACCATACAGACGCTTTTAAGAGACGTACCCCTTTTTCTACACACTCCCTGTATGTGTGCAGCTTCTGTATGAACCACTGAGCGGCAGCGTTGTCCCACAGTTGGGTGTGCACTGTTCCTGTAGATACAGATAAGACCCGCTGGCACTTTGAAACCGCTGATCTGCATCTTCATTAGCATTCACTCTGTGTCGACTGAGGGAATGTGTGCTGATTCAACATGATGCTGGGATAATTGATATTGTTATCATGTAGATATCTGGATGATCTCTGATGATCTCAGGCATATTTAAAGCTTTGCAGGGGCTGGAGATGAGAGCTGGGATAGTGCACAGGTGTGTGTGCGTTCGTGTGTGTGTGTCAAGGATGGATAATATGTGATTTGCAGTTAATACTGTGCTGGGTTAATGAGATTATATATTAGTGTACTATAGGCGTTCTTGTTGTCTGAGGCTATGTGTGTGTGTGTGTGTGTGTGCGCGCGCGTGTGTGTATGTGCGTGTGAACTACTTGAGTGCATTGCCTGTTGGCAGCTTCATTACTGCCTCTTTAAGTAAGGCTATAAAGAAATTTTGCTGACCCAAAACAGATGTAATTTTCTCTCCCTTGCTCCCACTCTGCCTCCCTTCTGTCTGTGATATACCCACACCCACACCCACACCCACACACATGCGCACACACTCACACACATACAGACAGCACATGTCTCCTGAGATGAATTCACAGCAGATGAAGGTTTTTATAATTAGTTGAATACCCACACAGTGCAGTGAATTAACTGCATTTTCACACAAAACCCAGTTTGATTTTTAATCATTTTTGGCAAAAATGGATTCACCTGTTTACTTTCAGCAGCAAAGAAAAAGTCCTGGCTAATCTAAAATGCAGACAATAATAATAACACATAGAATCTGGATATTCTATGAAGGTTAATGTATCTATTATTCCCCCTCAAAAGATCCATTAACTCTGTATTTATTTGTATGGTTTTCAAGTCTTAAAATTGTGTTTTTTAATGTATTTTACTCTCCACAATATTAAGAGACCCCCTACTCACTGTCTGTCTCCCCCTCTCTTTGTGCTGTTGCCTTTGTGTTCGCTCCTCTCTGTGAGTCAGGCTAAATGGCTTTCTATTCAGGAGTGAGAAATGTCATCACTTTGGGTGCATGTGTGGGTGTGTGCAGAAGAAGAGTGTATTTTTCGAGAAACAACATCGTAAAGGGTCACTTCACCCTAATCACAAAAACGATATCTTCCCACTTACGCTGGTATCTAGCCATGCAAATAGCTTCAGTTTTATTTATCTGCATTTGGTCAAACGTCATTCTTTGATGCTTTGAGCAGCACAAGCAAAATTCTGTTCACCTCTATTGTGTTGGAGTTGTGACGAGTCATCATTGAGTCACACAGTTGCATCAGGTAACATGTTCCTTCATTACGATGACCACGGGCGCCGCACTGGACTGCATCATCCTGCTGCTGGAAACACTGAGCAGCACATGAAAATGTGATTAAAACTGCATAGAAAATCATTGGTATGCATCTACTGACCATCAGCGGATATCAGTGAAGTGAGCTGCGCAGAGCCCAAAGGACACTAAATGAAATGTTCACCCTGCTGCCTTCAGGCAAGCAATACAGGAGTATCCGCTGGAAGACTCCTCAACTCTTCCTCCACGATTCACCATGAATAAAAAAAAGAAGCATTTTTTGTTTCATGTGTCGCATAAATGGACGACAGCTTCATTGTAGATTTACGACCCTGTGCTGTGGAGTGATGAATACTGCAGCTGAAAATTGTCCCCAACAAATGAGCAGTTTAGTGCCAAAAATGAGGCATATATTTGTGACATGTTTTGGTTTAAGTCTTCAGTAGGAACAAATGTTGACTACAAGACAGAGACAGGCAAGCTGAGAGGCAGACCAACACATTATTGGTTGGGAGCCCAATCCCACTGTCCACAGTCACAGATTCATGGACTTTGAGGTGTGTCCCCACGAAGTCCACAAGGGCTAAGGGCTGCCCAACTGTCAAACTGTCAAATGCATGAGGGCTCTCTCACACAGCCTTTTATGCACCACTTCTTCAGACTTTGCCTGAGGGAATAACCCACAGTACACAGTGTTGTTATGTTAAACACGGGGTTACCGGTTGAAGTGTTCAAAAAATGGCAAACAAACACGGAAGACGCAAGTACAATTAAAAATGAGTTTGAATGGAAGTGTGCAATGCTGCAAGGCAAGATGTTCAAATCAGCAGTCAGCCCCACAGCTGTCTCAGCCGTGAAGAGAGTAAAAAAATGTGAAATATGAAGTCCCAAACCCACAATTGCACTGACATGTTTTTCTGTGTTGTAAAGTTCTGTCCCATTCCTTTATAGCATTTTGGGTCATTGCAGCCTCTCACACTCAAACACATTATAGGTGCTACCAAGCCCTCTGCCAAGCTCAGGGTTTAGGCCCTAAGGGGGTTATTGGGATTGGTCTTTTCGTGGGTTTTTGTGACACACACACACACACACACACACACACACACACACACACACACACACACACACACACACACACACACACACACACACGCACACACACAGATAATGTCAGAGATTAACTTCCTCCCAGAGTCTCAAAGGTCAGACAAGAAGACAAGTTAGCTCCTCTCAAAATCAGCTTCTTCCCTCAGTCTCCTCTTCCCCTCGTCTTCCTCCATCTCCTCTCCACTTCTCCTCCGTTTTGCTGCTGTCATTTTGTTTTCACCTGCGGTAACATCCCTCTCTCTTTACCCCCCACCTTCAGCCTCCTCCCTTGGCTTCCATATTGATTTACTCGATATCCCGCGGTCACATTCTTGTGGCGAAGGTTTCCGGCTGAAAACCACTGACATTTACCTCCCAGTCACAACACGGCTCATTTAAACCCCACAAAATAGTGCACGTTTTAACAGTGCATGCTGGTGGCGTCAAAGCCAAACCACGACTGCAGACATTTTGGGCATCTAATTGTATAACGAGCCACTTTGCTACACTTGAGAGGTGTGAGTCAGAGACGATAAGCAAAGACCTAAACACAACTATGAACATGTTAGTTGATCCTTGTTCCCTGACTTTCCCTCCTCCTTCTTCCCAACTCTTGTGCCAACTCTACTTTCCCATTCACCCACTGGTCCTTGTTACCATGGAGATGTCTCACATCCAGGGTGGGTTTTAATTGAGGGGAAAGAGTGAGAGACAGAAAGAGACAGTGAAAGGTAATGAGAAGGACTGCTTTTGTAAGGTCAGACAAGTGCAGGTACAGTGTGAGCGCGCGCGCGCACACACACACACACACACACACACACACACAAATGATATCTGAGGGCAGGATAGGAGCACCTGTGGAGAGGAAGGTGGGGACCCAAAGCTGCTGGAAGGAAGGAACCCAAATTTACCAACATGAGCTGGGGGGGCATGACACACACACCACACACACACACACACACACACACACACACACACACACACACACACGCACATGAGACGCAGGTGTGCACAACTGGGAGGGACTGGCCACAGCAGGATCACCGGCAGTATGGCTTAGAGGGATGAGTGGTGATCATGGCGCATGTGAAAATAAGAAGTGGGGTTCTCCTCTCTTTCCCCAATTAAACGCCTCTTATTGGATTAAATCATAACAAAGAAGATAAATACAAACATCTATAATTAGCAATCACTTGTCCGAGGTGTGATGTATGTGCATCACTTGAGTATCTGAGTCACTCTTTTCCCTGAGAACACAAACAAAAAATTACGCAACACATGATACAGCGCAAGAACAATCAACTCACAAGTGACTATTCTACACTTCAAATGTCACTCAGGCGCCTCTGTTTGCAGACAGGGATTGTATTCAGGCTAATAAAAATAACTTAATGTTCCCTTTCTGGGGAAAAGATTATTTCTTTTCATTCCTCATGTTAATTGACTTGAGAGCTTATATAAACACTTTATAATATCACTGCTTGCCGATACTGAAGTCAGCGTGAAATCGCATTAACGTTCCCTCATTTCCCTTTTCTCTCCTGTCTGCTGTGTCGCACCCACCACCGTGGACTTACAACTGGCTGTCGAAAGGAGTTAATGTGTTCAAGAGCCAGCTGTCCCTCAAATAACACACTCAATAATTCATATTGCGAGGAGCGCGCCGCACACGAGCACGCGCGCGCTGATCTGCGCGTGTGCTGAGATGCAGGTCAGTTCAACGCTTTTTTGTGTGGACTTTGGCAAGGAAGCAGCAACGTAAGTGCTGACCAGTCGGTGCGGAATCTTTGCTTGCTAAGGAGGTAATAAAGTGTGATGTGTGTGTGTGTGTGTGTGTGTGTGTGTGTGTGTGTGTGTGTGTGTGTGTGTGTGTGTGTGTGAGAGAGAGAGAGAGAGAGAGAGAGAGAGAGAGGGTTAGAGACGATCACAGTATGGATGGCAACAGGACAGAGGCGGTTTGTGTGTGTGTGTGTGTGTGTGTGTGTGTGTGTGTGTGTGTGTGTGTGTGTGTGTGTGTGTGTGTGTGTGTGTGTCCTCTTTGCTAATTGAAATCAGATCTCTTGTGTGTTGAGCCAGCAGAAGACGAGCAGCACAGATCCATCATGTCACATCGGGGTCAAACTCATGGGCCGACCTCCACTCAGCCAATTTCCCCCAAAACCTTTAGATTCAGCCAAAACTCAGCCAGGTCTTTAATTAGTGAATGCAATCGCATTTAAGGATCACATATCAGACGGTCTGACAGACAAGAAATCAGGTGGGTGGCTTTGGAGGGAGCACTTAAGCGCTTGCAAACCTGTGTGTTTTCTGCTGAGTGGTGGCTTCAGCGGGCTGCCGCGCGGAGTCTTGCTTGGGCATGTTGCCTTTAAATTGCTTTCTCGGTCCCACAGCTCAACAACTCGTCTGCTGTTTTTAAGTGCTTTGGGTCAAGCTGATTCTCAAGTCGTGTCAAAGCAAGTCTGGAATCAAGTTCCAGTCGACGCAAACGTCTTCACAAACAAATGAAAAGCCCGCTGCAAGTCTTTGCCCTGAATGCTGAACGCTAAAACGCCACACATATATATTAGTCAATGGGAAAAATGTCAAATGTCAGTTCATCAGATCAAATGAAATCAAAGCCAATTAAACTCCTGCAGAGGTCTGTGTTTCTTAAATTTATCTCAAACCTGCTGCAAACGTGGCTTAATTTGGCTTTACAGCCATACGGTCAGTACAAGGAGAGATTTATGCAGCTCAGATCTTTATAGCAAATTTCTTTTGAAGGCGACGCTATGATCCGACAAACAATTCAGCTGCTAATTAACGGAAAGTTACATTTTCTGTCAAGTTTTCAGATAGAAGTTACCGATTAGTAGAACTTGATTCTATCAATGCTGCATTGAGTGAGGGGTCAAGGGTGTGAAAAACTCAATAATTGTGCACACAGCGTCACTCGTGGTGTAACTGCAATCACTCATAATGACTAGTTGCACAACAACGTGGTTCTCAGGGCCTTTAATCGACCTCAAGTCTACATCTCGGAAGGCAAGGTTAGCTGCCACATGTTTCGGTCTTTTCGCTCTGACATTAGTGTTTGAAAGCACTGCAGTGGGCTGAACAGCGGTTTCCAGTGAAGCAGCTAATATCAAAGCACATCCATCTGAATGCATGGTCACGTCTTACAGATATTGTGCTTGAATCCATTCAAGTTTTCAGATGCTTTTTCTCTGGAATCAGGTCATTGGTCCATGGAAAACTGACTAGCTCGCCGGTCTTCACCTGCAAACACACACGCACACATCAAAGCTGGAGTTCAGCATCTTCTCTTTCTGCTCTGCTGCTTTAACAGGCAGCGCCCCCCCACCCCACCCCACCCCCGCTCTGCTCTCCTCTCCTCTCCTCTCCTCCACCCCCACAACAGCCTGATGATGTGCAGGCTCCACAGAGCAGGACTTTCAAGCGATATCATTACCATTTCAAACAACCTGCTGCTGCCTTATGGACCTGCAAGCTGTGGCATGTTACACAGAGCAGGACGTTGTTTGCCACAAACTGAAATCACCGCCTTGCATCTGCTTTTTCACCTGAATGACAAGCAAACAGATGTGTGCCGCTTGAACGAAAAAGGCACCGAGGCCGCGTGTGCAGTTGTTGCAGGGTGTCCTGTGAGCCATCGGTTCAAACAAAAGGCTCGTCTGTGCTGCTGTCAGTTGCACGGCAGATAATACAGCAGAGGCCAACAGAGAGAAGCACTGAATCACGTGCAGGCCTCTGAGGATACATTTACATCAAACGAGAGTCGAACACTTTAGAGGACATGATTCTCATTTGATTATTTATTGCCCGAGAAGGCGAGGAGGGGTCCACGTGGTGCAGGATGGGATCTGGCAGCCCCCAGCCAGCTCTCATTTAAATACCGCTGAACACAAACACACAGACTTAAGCGCCCAGCGGTTCCTGCTGCAACATTAATGTCCTCATTTATCCTCTTATGCACAAATGTCAACCTTTGTCAGCCTCCATCCCTGCCTCTCCTTTTCTCCCCCTTCACTCACCCTCCACCAACTCATCTCTCCCACCCTGCTTGTTTCTGCTCCTTTGTATTTGCTTCCATGCCTTCTACCCCATTCACTGCTCCACCCCACCTACATCCCCTTTCTCTCCTGTCTGTATTCTCTTCCTCTTTGCTCTCTGCAGCTCATTGTGTCCAGCTCACCCTTGCCCCCCCCATCCTATCCTCCATCCTGCAAAGATATTGCACATTTCTCTTTCTTGTTTATTTTCATTGTCTGTTTTTTCCCATCTCTCTGCTTGGGGATCCTTTAGTGACATCATCACTCCTACAGTTACCATGGTTTCAGGGGAAAGGGACTGTAATAACTGTTTGGATCAAACAGACTGGCTCTATGCTGTTGTATCTTACAGAAAAAAAAAGAGAAAAAACACGAGAGGGGCTCAAGACATTCAATGGAATTACAGTTTATTAGAGAATCCAGATGTAGATTGTGGGCTTAGGTGAAAACGTGTGTGAGCGTGTGTGTGTGTGTGTGTGTGTGTGTGTGTGTGTGTGTGTGTGTGTGTGTGTGTGTGTGTGTGTGTGTGGTTAGGTCAGTGTTAATGACGGATCTGTGTGAATGAACAAGTTGTCGTCGTACAGGTCTTCATCCAGGTCGCCCTCCTCTTCAAAATAGGTAGGGAAAGGTGGGCTGAGCAGGGTGGACTTCCTGGTTGGCAGTACAGTATCTCTTACCTGGAACACACACAAACACACACGTATTGAAAACACTGTGAGAACACCTGTGTCCTAGTACGTACTGAAACAATTAAGTGACAGAGAATCTGTTCTCCCTTGCTAACAACTTTGATCATCTTCAGCAAAAATGCCCAAAATGTGCATTTTCCAGCTTCACAAATGAGAGGATTTATTGCTTTTCTGTCATTTTAATATCTTTTGTTGGCACAACAGAACCAGCTCTGGATAATGTGCGACAGGCCTTTGCCACTTCTTTCTACGTTTTCTTTTCCAATCAAATCAGCAGTTCTTTTTCTGTCATGCGGCCCTCCTCTAGCAGAACAAGCAGCCAGGGGAAACGCCTCGTTTTCGTCACAGAGGTTGGTGCTGAAAATGCTCATTTTCAGCTTTTTTTTTTTCAACATATCATGTCTAATGAGGCAGCAATGGAACAAGGAGGAGCAGCCACAGTGAGCTGTAAGACCAAGATCAGACTGCACACCTTCAACTCATCAGCAACATGACTGGCTTCACTGCGCCCTTCTGCCTCGTGCAGCATGACGTCAGAATACATTCGCATTTGAGTTTGTTTGGCTGCACTGTAAACACACGTCAGCGGCTCTTCGGGTGTTTTCTGACAAGTCCAAGACTGTCTGCTATTAACTGCACTTGTTGTTACCATAGTAACCACAGACGTAACCAGTAAACCACATTAACCACAGTTCAAAACAGTTTAACAGAATCAATGAAGACTGAAATCTTAATTTTTTAATTTCTTACTCTATCATTAACAAACTAACAAAAGAAGCCAAGTTACATTCAGCATCTGATTGGTGTTTCCAGGTGGATCATACTCATTCACTCAACATGTTTCCCCTTGGTCATACACACCCCCCTGCAGTGGCTCTATGCACCCCCCTGGGACCCCGACCTCCAGTCTGAGAACCACTGAGCTAAATGATTAATCATTTAACTGTAAAATAATAATGAACAGATGAATCAATAATTAAAATCTTTCTAAGCTGCAGCCTTAGTCTTTAATTTAATCAATAAGTCCTGGCTGTTTACCATTTACACCGGGACAGTACGGCTGCACAGAATAATAAAAACAAACAAAAGCGCACAAACATCACTAACCTGCATGTGGACCCTTTAAGGTAATCTAATCTGAAGTGGATCCAGGTATGTGTGTGCGTGTAAGACAGCTGAGCTGGGTGAAATGCAACGCACATTTGTATTCATTACCGCTTGTCTGCAAAACAAATAATAGGCTGCGTGTGTGTCCGCGCTCACAAACACACGAGGCGAACACAACATGCTGAGTGCGGAGATGGATGCTGTGGATATTACTAACATCATTGAGGCACGCGCTCCCATTCGCTCACAGGAAATCACACAAACACACACATGCACACTCACACACACACTGCTGAAGCAGCACAGTGTCAACGAAGACAGATCAGACTGTCTTGCAGGTGAGAACAGTGTTTTAAAGGTGCAAGGTCGTGGGTCTTCAGACAGAACACTAAGCATGCTGGGGCTGACCTTCAACTTCACTCCGAGTGTGTGCGTGTGTGTGTGTGTGTGTGCGTGTGTGTATGATTATTTTTACCTTCAGTAAGCAGTTCCTGTGGCCGGGGACAGAGCCGTTAACATACAGCACATTATCTTTGGTATTGACTCTCCATATCTGGAAGAGAGAGAGACGGAGAGGAAGTAGATGAGAGAATATTGAACTGAAATCGCAGTCAAGGACAAACCGTGTGTGTCTGTGTGCGTGTATGTGTCCTTGTAAGTGTGTATACCTTCAGTCCGTAAGCTGTGATGTCGATGTTGCCCATCATGCCGGGCATCTTTTTCCCTTTGAAAACTTTGGCTGGATCCTAGACGCAGATGATGAATGACACACACACACGCTGATATTACTGGATTATGGGAAGCCAACTGTTCATGTCTGGCACGGCTGAGAATGTTGAGGCTCACAGTTTTGGGCGTCTGTGTATGTGTGTCTTACCCCTCCTGGTCCAGACGCTCCAGGTCTGCGGTGAGTTTTGGTTTGACCGTGGCTCGCTGGCTGACCTTTGAACCCCCATCGCTTCATTACGCCTTGAAAACCCTTACCAATGCTACAAACACGAGGAAATCTGTGTTAGCACACTCACATTTTCAGACTGCATTCATGTTAACTTGTTGCCTCAGAGGATAACGATATAAAAATAACTGATAACTGATCTATCTTCAAAACAAGATGCTGAAGCTGAGAAAAGGCAAGGAGGAGGAAAGGAAGCCAAGAGGAGAGAACGCCAAAGAGGAGGGAAAGCTGGCAGAGCAGAACTTACGATTTGGCTGTGACGTCCACATATTGGCCCGGACGGAAATGTGCTGCGTACAGAGGAGTGCCTGAACACAACACACATGGGATTACATGACTAAATGTGCACAACATTCGAAACCCGGCCACGATAAGACATCAGAGTGCAGCATGTGACGTGGATGTGTGTATACCTGGCTTGATGGCGGCGTTGTCACTGATTTTAAATGTGCTGATTTTCTGTTTGGGAGGCACTCCTGCACTCCTGAACATCTCCATTTGCTTTTCAGACCTCTGTCAGTCAGAGAGAGGGAAAGAGAGAAAAATGTATGATGATGAGGGAGGGAAATAAAGTGGTAAAGCGATTACGAACAGTGAGCAGCAGTTGGACTTTGGCATTTTAAAATTAACCGTGGGCCTGTTATAACTGTACGGGAGCCAAACACACATACACACAGGCATACGCACGCACAGTTGGCAGCGAGAGCCTCTGACATTTGCTTTCACTCGACTCACTCTCATCTCAGCCCCTCCAGTCACTCTAAACGCTGCTTCTCCCCTTCTGTTGACTGAAAACCAGCCTGCCAGAGCTTCATACTCCTGACAAACTCTGCCTTTGACTGCAGAGTAATGTGGCTGCGTGAGGGGGATTCAAAACAACCTCACAGTGAGCGTGTGAAACCCCCAACACTGGCCCATCGAGCATCTATCCACACTCAATGAATAAATTACACCTTGATTTATTCATTCTTGTTCTTTAGCTTTTTTATCTTAAAAAGATGGATGCAACATTTAAAGGACAAATCCCCTTCATGCATACTAACAGGTTTACAGATTTTCTACAAAAACATCTCCTTTAAAACTATCTACCAGTTCAGGTACAGACTGAGCTGAAGAGCTAGTGAAAATCCGTCTGTCATCTCAGGTTTCAGTGTTTGTGTTAATAGAGCTCTGATAGGCAGTCTGAGTAGTGATGGGACTGTAGAGTTTGTTACGAGCCTGGAAGGCACTTCAAATGTGTGTGTGCTTGTCATTGTTAGTGGGGACTTGGCAGCGATGAAATCTACTGGACGCAATCTATTTAGACCTCTAAGATGAAATATGGTGATGGTTAGTGGGCGAGTATAATTTCCTGACTCTGGGTCTGTTTTCATAAAAAGTCTCAGAACTGGGAGGGCTGGTATGAACAAACTGCTGCAGGGAAATTAGAAAATTCAGTCATGTTTCCATAAAGCTGTCACATTGATTTGATTTCTTTGCTTGATTAAGAAACACAGCCAGAACTAAAATGAGCAAAATGCGTTACTGGGTGACAAGTTGTGGCTGCTCTGCTGGTATTAAAAGTACTGTGACTGGTACGGTAAGATGTGATATTCTCAAATGTTACAATTAAATATGAGTTCAGCAGCTCAAGCCATCACTGATCTCATGGCCAATTGAATAAATAAGTCATGCTGTGAAAATGTTGTCATCGCTTAGTCTTTGTGTAAACACAGCTCTGCTTTGTAAAGGTTAAAAAAAAAGTACACAAATGTCAATGTAAGGTTGGCAGTTCTCACACTGTTGCAAGGAAGAAATAAATAAGCACACAAGATATAAAGGACATTTCTGTGCCAGGATTGCTGCTGGTTAAAAATACTGCCGTCACATTACTGAGTACAAAAACCTTTTTTCAATCATTACCATTCCCCCCCCCAAACTTCATATTTTCAAAGAACACTTCAACCTCATTTCAAAACATTTTATTTTGCTCAAAGCGAGATTATGTAACTTCTGAGAGAATAAATAAAACATTCTTCCTCTTACAAATGAAAAGGTGAATTCAGAAGCAACTAGAATTTACTTCACTTGGGGCTTTTGCTGCTCGAGCCTGACTTGGTATGACCAGTATGACCAGTAGCTTATCGTGGCCGATGTTAGCAAACTGGGGAACTGTATAAGCTGTACGACAGATCAGTCGGTTTGCTGATTTTATGATTCTTCTACGATACGGTGGCGTAGCATTTCAGCTAAATGCTCGTATCTGCTGTTCAAAGTATCACTTAAAGGTCTGAATAAACTATTTCCACAAACAGCATCAGGTCATACGATGATGACCAAGCTTTTTTTTTTATTTTCTATTCTATTTTCTATGATCGATTATTTATTTATAATGCTTGAATTTTCCTAAAATTCTGCATATGTTTTTATGATATTATTTCTGATATTATATATATTTATGATATAGAGCTATTTCTTACATAGAATGGTGATACGTTTTTCCCTCCTACCACAAGGGCAGCGGTGCGTCCATTATATTCTTCCTTGGACAAGTACTTTACCACATGGCAATCCTGCACCTAAAAACCAAAACAAATGACAACAAAAAAGACAGAGGCTGGATTAGTCATAGGCTGATTGCAGTTTTCACTGCGCCACCTGCTTCCTCCTGACCTACAACATGAATAAAAACGCAATTAGATGAAAATCCCCAGAGTGAAACGTATTAATATGAGGCCACTGGGAACCTGACACCATTTATGGCCAAACTCAATAGAATGAAATCACAGCCATTTCACAATACATGGATACATGGCAAGAAAACAAGGAGAGGAGGAAGAAGAGGAAAGTAAACCCCACAAAAGTCAAACTTGCTTTTAAAACAGCAACACCAAAAACTGTACTGTATTTATTTGCTCTGAGTTTCACTTCAGATAACACATACCAAAATACCAAAGAGGTGGGAGTGCTTTCAGCCTCGGAAAGTGAATCCAAATGTTCTACTTTTCATCTCGCACAGATCGTGCCTGCATCTGACTAGATGTGACAAAAGTGAATCAGCAGATGGGAATAGAAGTTTGTGGATGGCCTTGAAGCTGATTAATTGTTTCACTGTTAACACTGACATTTACTGAATCTGTTATACAATAAAGAGTAGAGTGAACACACACAGCCACGGTTTGCTTTCAACTGACTTTACTGACAGACTCCTGGATGGGATTAAAACGTGATCTGAATGCACCTGACATCACATATCTTCTGTTTACACCTTGCTGAGGGAGGAGTAACTTCCTGAGGAACACTGAGGCGTTTCAGATGCACGATCAAAGCCTGCGGGTGTTCAATATTTACCATTCTTCCCCCCACACTCCACAGAACAATCCAATTTATCTGACTTCTTTTCTGACCTGCTGGCTATGTCATTATGGATGACAATCATAAACACACATTATCATTCCTAAAGAATGCCTGCAGCTGTTTTGATGCAAAGCTAAGGCACAACAGAAACACACAACAGTTGTGTGTGTGTGTGTGTGTGTGTGTGTGTGTGTGTGTGTGTGTGTGGGGTACCTGTAACATGGTGACGACATGTCTTTCTCCTGTCTTCGTCCAGATAGGGGCCATACCCAGCTTCACGGCTACTAAACCAACTCTTCGACTACCTGAGGAGAGGAACAGATGAAAAGACAGTTAAAGGCTAACGGACAGAGGAGTCATGATGTACACAGCTCTCATTCATCACGACACCCACCCTCTGTCCACTCATGCCGCTCCCAGGGCTCATCTCTCAGTGGGTTGAGCTTTTCAGCTGTTTGCCTTCTGTACTCCTCTGCCATGTTCTTCCTCATGTACTCCTGGTTATCCTCTGTGAGGTGTTCTTCAAAAAACGTGGTGGTCTTTACTGTCCTAACACAACCCACCAAATTGGCAGGACTGCAAGAAATATAGAGACACAAGTGTAGTTAGTTAGCAGGCAAAACCATCAGTTACGTCCAGAGTTACACTAATGATGGTCGTACACATACTCATAACTGAGTCCAATCAACACAACAGTGCCACATACAATACACAAATATGCACGTAAATGTTTTAAGGCTGCAATTACCGACTATTTTGCCTTTTTTAAGCTACTGAAACACCATAAAAAAAAAACATTTTCCAAAATCCAATGTGCTGACTTGGGATAGTTTATTGGTTTGACAAACAGCCCCAAACTCAAACATATGCACTTTACAATGATACCAAATTCTCATATTTGAAAAGCTGTTATGACATTTTTGGTAAGATAAATAAAGGTCTGATGATCTCAGGATCATCAATCCAGCACTAATGAATTCACTGCATAACTGATCCCATGCTACCCCTTTGGTCATTTCAGCTAAGAGAAGTTCAACACTTCATTATCATTTAGCAAACTGCTGCTGCAGAGTCACTGCAGTGTCCTAACTGATGAGTAACAGACAGATCCACACATTCACATGGACAGTTTGGCCATTTAAGGTGCATAAATGCCACTGGCTATAAATAAAAATTACTCATATACTGATTGGGACTGTGGAGTGGTTCAACAGTGACGTCCTCTTGGACACTCTACATTAATCATTAAGCATTTCACTGAAAATCTCAACATTTCTATACCTTGAAAACTTCTAACATTACCCAAATGCCCCGGTTCATATTTAAGCTACTCCAAGCAATAAAAAAGCCAGCAATTTAAGGAACTGTACCAAACATTTGCAATAAATGGTATGATACGTTGCTTATTAACTAATTAACATTACGTCACTAGGAGGCAGAGACAATTTAGCTAACTTTAACTATGTTTTTAACGACAACATGTTAATATTTGCTAACTTATTATCAAGTACTAGGCTTCGCTAAAAAGAGAAAAAAAAGCAATGATAGCACTTAATTAACGTGCAAAACAGGTGCGCTGCTTCACCACATCAGCCTGTTTTAGCTCAGAAACATGCTCAAGTTAACCTCGGCTACATTAGCAGAACTAGCCAGTTAGCATTAGCCACCTTTCAGCTGCTGCTCGGACAGAAACGAATTGACTTCCCCGCTGAAGAAGAAACCGACAGCTCCACGCCGCCATCGCGCTCTTTAATGTATACACTTAGAAATAAAAAAGAAAAAACGACACACGAACTAGAAAGACATGACGTCTCAGAACATAAGCACAACCATGCCTTCGCTTTCCTAGTCTAAATGTCACCCTGGCTACTTCCGGTACTTAATCAAAACAGTTCCGCAGCACTGGAACTCATGCCAAAGGTTCCGGACAGTCACCAGTTATACTTTTCAGCAAACACCTTACCTGTTGTAATATCCACAAAGCAATTAGTACAAAATTTTTCAAGTTCATAAAAAACTCGTTGTTGTGTACGGCAACGCAACGATAATATATGGTGAGTTTCAATGTTCATGACCTTGGAAAAAGCAAATGCAACAGGTTGACCTTAAGATCCGTTTAGCAGTTCTGGAGCTTCAAATCATATTAGATGCTCTTCATCAGCAGATGGAGTTTGCCCAGTTGTCATAGAAATCTTGATGTTCAAATTTCTATTTCTGAACAAGTTAATTAGCAATTATCAAGAATTACAAGTCCCATTGATTTCTCAATGAATGATATCGCCTGCATTATAACAATATACTATGTAACACATGAAACTATTTTTCTGATTCATCATGATTACTCTTATTGCCTCATTGTCTCATTTAATTGTATTAAACAATTGTAAATAATATTATTGTATTATAAAGAATATAGCTTCAGAGAATTGTGTTACGTAACAGGACAGAACAAAATAGAGCACAGGGTGCAGCATGATTTTTACTTGGTTACTCCCAGCCTTTATACATCTGATTTCTGCATCTGTGTCTAACTCCTCTTATGTGGGCGGTCTCTGAAAGAGATATCAGGATGTTCATGTCATGAATACTGATCTGCCAGATACTGAGGCACATATGGAGTGCACTCTCAGGACAGCCCAACTTCGGTTGGCCCTAATTAATGGAGATTAGTTAGATAATTTATTCTTGCATTTTAATGTCTGTAAGGGAAAGAAGTAAAGAGAGATGTAGTGGATGAAGGTGTCTGCAAGCCGACTATTATTTGTATGGATAAAGGAAGCGTATGCGGCAGTTTGAAGTATTGTGGGAAGCTGGTTTGCTCAACAACAAGGCAGGGCTGTCCATTAGAGAAAGAGATGTGTGATATCTACCTGCATATACAAATAGTCTGCATATTCAGTGGCAAACAGAGAAGACAGAAGCTCACAGGGCAGAGGAAAATAAATCAACTAACAAGCTGCCACCTGCTCTGCCTTTGTTATATTCTTATACCTCTACACTGCATGCCTGAACACACACAGGCAAAGCTGCTTTTGTCACTCAGGAAATTACATTTTCTTTACATCAGTTCCTCAGAAACTTAACCTTATCTTGGTATATCACTACAAGCCTAACCCCAAATCTAACCCTAATATTTATCAAAAAGCAAGTCTTAATCTAAAATCTTATGGTTTACCTTGTGGTGACCAGCTTTTTGTCCCCAAAACAGAGATAAGCCCCCTTTTGTGACAGTGTGAAAATACAAAATACTGTCCCCACAACATGATAAACACGTGCACACAAGCATTAGATCACACTAAAATGAGAAAACCAAAGTGTCTTTATTATAATCAACATGCAGAATACAGAAAAAAAACAGTTTTCAGCTCACAGATGAGTGTCTACCACACACGCTTTTCTATCCTTCCAAAACTCTTTACAATGTAAGAAGGTTATTAAGAAATTATTACAATTATTCTGTTAATTTCCATTTAGCAAAATCTCCAACAAAATCTGTAGAAAAGAACCCAAAACACCCAAGACAACCCTGAATGTCACTCAAATGACAGAGATACTTTATTTCATAACTAGCAAGCGGCTACTGGAGATTGGATATTAGCAGGAGCTGAATTATGCATGCATTTATGCACTACACTAACAGGGGCGCTACCATTCCCATAAATAACATTTGCAATGCTAATTCTAAGCTGTTCAAGCAATGCAATCACATATTTTGGCGTTTCTACCCGCAGATCTTTTGGCCTATG
This sequence comes from Chaetodon trifascialis, assembly GCF_039877785.1. Taxonomy (NCBI): domain Eukaryota; kingdom Metazoa; phylum Chordata; class Actinopteri; order Chaetodontiformes; family Chaetodontidae; genus Chaetodon; species Chaetodon trifascialis. The sequence continues at coordinate 13,444,135 of NC_092072.1, read as the reverse complement.
TACTTGCTAGTTATCTAAATAAGGTAGGAGTGTCATTCTTTTTTTGGGTGGGCTATGGTCTGAGTCTGCATGCTGGTTCAGAAGACGGCTCTTATTTCTATAAACATCTTTCAGATATACAGTAGATAGTAATGATTTCCCAGGTGATGCCATTGTGGCCAAACATGCAATAGTAATCAATGGAATAGTTCAAATTGTTTCACCAGAACGAGCTAATTCTCTGAGCTAAACTACTGTCTGTAGTATGTAGTATGGTTATGTGTACATGTTTGCATGTGTGCTTGTGCTTTTGCATGTGTATATATTATACAGTACATAAAGTATATATATATGATATATATATGTGTGTATTTGAGTGTATGTCTGCATGTATTCCATTGTCAGGGGCTGAAGGTCCTTGTGGACTCGAAGTCTGACATGCACTTGGGTTTGATGCCTTTAGCGTTGTAGTAATCCACCACCTGGTTCGGGACTTCTGCCAAAACACTCTTAGCCAGTGCAGCTGGTGAAGCCTGGAAACACAGAGACAGACAGAGAGAGCAGGACAGGGGTCACAAATACACTCACATCACTGGTCATGCGTGATTCCAGGACGCTAGAATTTACTTTTGGTCCTGATGCTGTCAAAGGTCTGGACCAGTGAGACTGATGTGATCAGACAAGCTCAGCTGACAACCTCAAAACATCCCTGCTTTCACCTTTTTGTCCTCTAGTACCGTAGCTTGGTTTCTATATACTTGTGTGTTCTCAAGGGAAACATGAGAACACATCAGATCCTGTCAATGTAGAGAGAAAAAAACATACATGACAGAACACTCTTTACACCATGATCATTAGCTACTGGTGAAGGTTATGCTGTATGAGTTAATGCAAAGTAGTTCAACTGTCTGTGCTCTATGGATTTTGCTATTATTTGAAAAATTCCAACTCTTAAAGCTCGCACATTCATAGAAAAGGTATGTTTTCCTTGCAGGGACTACTGCAGCCTAAAAAATGTCAGACTATGTTGGAAACCTTGGCACTGAATTAAAACCAATAGCTTAACCCTTTTCTTGACATTATCAATGGGAGCTTTTCATAGCCAGGATGCACGTTGTAAAAATGAAATCATTCCAGGCTTGTAATCTATCTCTCATCTCAACTGACTGCTTATTATTATTTCTTCTACTCTCAACTATTATGTTCTCTGGATTTCAGTAAAATGATGATGAAAATACAGAATAGATGGTAATCTAACTATTAAATGTACAGTAAAAGTGCAAAATATTCAGATAATGCAAAAAGACTAAAAACTATACTAATGTACTCTCTCTCTCTCACACACACACACACACACACACACACACACACACACACACACACACACACACACGTACTGTAATTACAGATACATACTGGTCTGCCACTTGTCTGCATGCACACACATGCTCCCACACCGCACACACTTCCGAATCCTCAAAGTCAGAGGGTCTGTCGTACTCCGTCTCACATAATTCCCCGAGACAATGCATCATCAAAGTGCACCCACCGCAACAACCCCCTTCCCCACTTCCACCCTCCCTCCTCCTCTCTCTGCTCCTATCTACCTGTTATCCCCCTCTTTGCCTGTCACACAGCAGCTCCGTCCTGCTAATCCCTTCTGAAAAGAAACGACAGAGCAGAAAATCACCTCTCCACCTCTGTCACACACTCCCTCGCTCCCTTTTGTCTTTAGCTCCGGTCTCCCGTTGACCCCCTTCCAACACCACCACCACCACCGGCCGCTGCCTCTCTCCCTCCACTCTCCTCTAGATTTATTCTTCACCTCTCCTCTCTGACTCTCTCTATGTACTTTTGGGTAAACCACACTTTTCAATTCCTTCCCGCATTCTCCCTCCTCTGTTTCTGTTTAGCTGGGAGGTAATTGGTTGATTTCTCAACCTGTCACAGACCTGACTCGCCATAGCAGACCCAGCCTGTCAAAGCCAGGAAAAAATTAATGCCACCAGAGAGAGACACACATAAACACAGCGTGAGAAGATAGCTGATGCAATCTGACGAGCACACCAAGCATATTACGCCCACACATTCACACTTGTTACCCCCTGAATACAGCACTGTTTGCCACCCACCTGACACACACACACACACACACACACACACACACACACACACACACACACACACACACACACACACACACACACACACAGAGCCACTGCTGAAGTAGAACTTTTTAAATGCCATCGCTTGATCTGCCCTACGTCGATGCTTTCTGAGTAGCGGAAACTATAAGCCACTTGAAAACTGGAATCTAACGCTTGGTCTGATTCTCAGTCTGTTTACTTTAATCACAAATTTACACACATTTCCTCTAAATCAAGGTTCAGCAATTAAGTTTTCAGTGTGTTCATTAGGGAGCTAATGGATGCTGGAAAAACGTGCCTGTTAAATATGTTTTCAATATGTGTTGTTTATTTTGTTTCCAGGCAATCATTTAAGAGTAAAATTGATGTATTGCTTAGTGTTTGGACCGTATCCGACGGCACTCGTATGTGATATGTAAGTTCTGTGCCGCAGTGCAGGCTAGAGAAAAAAGTGCTACTCGATTAATGGTTGAATTAAAATGCTGTTGTTGTCGCCTTAGGAAAAGGTCTCCAGTGACACCTATTTGTGTTTGTGAGACACAAATCTGTTATGGTCAAATAGGGCACAGGCTACAGCTGTGGAATTAAAACTGTGTTCGAAACAACTAACAGCTTGCTTATTAATTCCACTTTTCCTTTGTGTTATTTCTTTCTCTCAAATGTTACATAGTCTTACTTTAAATGAAGCGGATTATGTCTTTTGTCTGCATTATTCATCCGGTAAGTTTACTAGACTTCATTTCAGCACCACACGCTGTTCATGCGGTCCGGTGCTGAACGAAGCACAGCGGCCACGCTTTGCATGCTTGCGAGCCTTGTGTTCAAATTGTTATATGCAGTAGAGCATGTAGAAGTTTTAATAAGAGAATGAATAATAAAAGTCAAAACATTAGCTTTTGTTATGGGGCCAAATATTTTTTGCTAGCGGGCCAGATGTAACCCAGGGGCTGCTATTCGCCTACCACTGCTCTGTATCACCATTTTTCTTGTTTCGGCAAAGAGGGGGAAAGGAATTTGTTGATGGATATCAATGCAGAACCTCAGGTGTTACTGGCAGCGATACTGAAACCCTTAAAGCGATACTTAGCCCCACTTAGAGCCTTTGCTTTAAGCTTGTGGCCCTGATGTGAATTTTTTTAACCTTTTATGACTAGATACTTTCTCATTACCTCACATTTTTTATTCTCTTTAATGTTGCTCCCCGGCTTGAGAAAGCTCTGAAGTGTTGTGGTATCCACTATACTCATGCTGCCTCTGAAGAAGTAGAAACACAAGGTACAAAAATAGCTGAAAAACAGCGTCTGGTGCAAAAATCCATCCTGCTGCATTATATCGTGACTCTGGAGAATTAGTCACATTTTTTGCCTGGAATGCATTTATCAAAGCTCTGTCATCTTTCCAGAACTTGTATCCCTCGCCCTTTACCCCTCCTCCCAACCACCACCCACGTGTTTGAAGTCCTTGAAGGGGACGAACTGGACGATGTCGCGGAGGACCGGCTCGCCCTTTGGTGAACGAAGGATCCCGTCATCCCCGTCCAATATCTGCATGTCCGTGAAGTCTGCGTTGCCGACCCCGACGATGATGACGGACATGGGCAGGTGGGAGGCGTGCACGATGGCCTCCCGTGTGTCCGCCATGTCGGTGATGACACCGTCTGTCAGGATCAGGAGGATGAAGTATTCCTGGTGTGATGGGGAAAAAATTGTGGGTGGAAGGGAGGAGGATGTGGGGAGGGAGGAATAGATGAATTCGATGAGTTCGTTGAATTTTATGTTTTAAAAGTGGCTTCTTGTCAGGGGCTAATTTGAATAAAATTCATTCTAATCCACTGGAGAGCCGGAGAGAAGCGGGAGGCATTAAGGCAGAGAGGAAATAGTGCTGTAAAATTTATGACTGGAATTAAATTAATATCAATCACTCCCCACACACACACTTTTCAATTCATCTCTTTTGGCTCTTCTTGTCCCATCTTTAACCTCCTCTGATGTCTCACTTTTTGTCATTGCTATCTGTCTTCCCCTTGCCTCCCTGTGTGCCAGTGCAAACAACAACATCCACAACAATACGAGTGAAACGGTCCAGACTTTCTCATTCTCTCTCTCACCATGGCCTCTTTGGTGTGCATCTCCTCGGAGGCGGACGAGGCCACTTTCTGAATGATTGGGGCGATGTTGGTGGGCCCGTACAGCTGGATCTTGGGGAGGCAATTCTGGTAGGCCTCCACGACACCTTGGATGCCTGCAGCACACACACACACACACACACACACACACACACACACACACACACACACACACACACACACACACACACACACAGGTTCTTTTGCTGCTTGTTTACTTGTCTTCCTGTCTGTCTGTGTGTTACACTGCACTGACCTCACCAAGTCAAGGTTCTGGTACTTGCAAAAGTATCTGCTAAAACACGTCAGGTCCATGTGATTGCATTCTAACATGACTGGGCATTTTTCATTCCCAAACAGTCCACACACACACACACACACACACACTCACACACACACACACGCACACACACACACATACCTTCACGGCAGGAATGCAACTATGTGGTGAGAACTGCACAGAAGCCCATTTCACACATACAGATTAGTGTTGTTTTTCTCTGTATCTTAGGGCCTGAAATATTTCCTGCAGCATAGCAACAATTCTCCCAGCTGTGTGTGTGTGTGTGTGTGTGTGTGTGTGTGTGTGTGTGTGTGTGTGTGTGTGTGTGTGTGCGTGCATGAGCGTGCCTGTGTGTTCATGTGTGTGAGAGGAAGAAACAGAGGGTGGGGACAGATATAGAGGGAGAAATATGGGACTGACGGCGAGGGAGAGATGAGAGGCGTGCAGCAGTGATACTGGGGGATTGTTTTGGTCCTGTGATGTATGAATGTAAAGGTTTCCATAAGTCAGGGAGTCAAGTGTGTTTGATAGCTCACCAGCACATTCAGGATTGTCCTCATCAAAGTTCACCGCAAAATCGTGTGAAACCTTCATGTGGGGCAGAGAACACAGAGCCTCTTAACCAAACACTCAGCAGAACATGTTCAGTCCAATTTACAGGTTGACAGATGCAATCTCTTTTCATGTTGATCAAAAGCAAGCTGTGCCTCCTGAACGAGATCTAAAATCTTAAGTGGCCAGAACTCACCCTGCAAGTGCAAACACACGTACACACATCCAGCATGTCCTACCTTGAAGTCAGGTGGTATCAGAGCTCCAAAACCAAACGCAGGGAACATTTTATCACTGAAGAAAGAGGGAATCAGACAGAAAATATAAGCAATGGATGAAAGCCTTGAGATTTATGCAACTTTTTACATGATAAACACGTAGAAATCTCTTCATGCACTCTTTCATCAAATGATTTGATCCTCAGAGGGAGAATCTAGTGTGTGTGTGTGTGTGTGTGTGTGTGTGTGTGTGTGTGTTTGAATATGTGTCGGCATTAGCTAAGCGATGATTGATGGCGTGAGCTCTACCTGTCATAGTCTTGGCAGATCTCCCCTACCGCCACCAGCGCTTTGAGGTACTCGTTGGGCTGGTAGGGGTGGATGTAGTGGAGGGAGCAGCTGTTTCTGGGATCCCCATTGGACGCTGTGAAGTCTATTGCCACCTGGGACAGAAAGACACGCACGCATGCGCTCACACAGCGTGAGTGGCCACGGCACAGACAACGACATGCTGCTGTAAATACTGAGGAGATTATATGTGACAAAACTCACAGTGAACTGAATTTGGCAGCCTCCCATGATGTAATCCAGGAAGGAATACATTTTGATGATCTGTCAGGGGGAACCGGAGAAATTCAAGATCAGATTTGATAAAAGCTGAATGAGATGGATGTGGCTGTGGTCGACGCATGGTAACACTCAATATTAACTAACACAAAATTAAGCAAAAATGCCAGCTGTTTACTGGTTATAAAAATGAGCATCTGCTGCTTGTCATTGTTTTATTTCCTTGCATATGCAATATTGGTTTTGAACAGAAGGTTGGACAAAACAGGGTGTTTGAAGATGTCACCTTGGGCTCTGGGAAATGTGAGATGGGTACTTTTCATGGTAATCTGACATTTAAACAGCAAACAACGAATCAACAAAACATTAAAGGCACCCTGTGCAGTTTTTTGGCCACTAGCAGCACTGGAGAGCAGTGATGTTATGAGTGGGTTGAGGATACAGATGCACACATACGCGCAGACACACACGCACAATGCTACGCACATTCCTGCCACTTGTTTCACACCGTTTCCTTAATTGACAGTTGGGGACAGAAATGTGCCAATGAAGGCAGAGAAGAAGAAGGCTGCTAGCAAGAAAGCAGGATGAAAAATATTTAGCAAATGTTAAGTGAGGAGAAAAATGAATTCAATATGCTTGTTAGGCCACAAGAAACGCTGAATATAAACATGAATTTCTCAGGAAAATCCTCAGGGCAACTTTAATTAATAATCATTATTTGCAGCTCTGTTTGACGTGTCAGTCAAACACGGAGGGCCTTCAGGAAGAAGGTGGATGTTGTTTGACTTCACCTTACAGTGGTTGAGAATGACCACGCCAGAGTTTCTGTAATTCTTCTTCTTCATCTGGTATTTGGGGTTGATGCACTCCCACTGAATCTAGGCAAACACACACATATTCATGTTAATGCAGGTACAGCTTTGGGTGGTACGGAGGGATCGTACAATAACTAAATATACGTCACATGAGGGCTCAAAACAGAACAACCACCAGTTTATTTAGATGCACATGTGTGGACATTTTCCAGCAAAATATGCCTTTACAGCTTTTTATCATGTACAATATTTAATCTTTCTACATCTAACATACAGAGACCTCTTTGTGGAAACTAATAGGGATCCATTATAGACAAAAGAATAATTAACACTTGTGTGTGCTTGTGCTTACCTGTTTGCCCTCCTGCTCTGCTCTCACCTCCTTAAAGGTGGTCTGAAACTCCCCAATAAAGTCATGTTTGCCGTTAGAGTCCCAGTCCCAAACTGTGCACTGGAACATACACAAGCGCACATGTTCATTCGGTTAGAGCGTAGCTGCAACACTGTCACCGAAACGTACGCGCGCGCACATGCACTCGTGGCATGCAGGGAAATGCCATGCTGAATGATTGATAAGGCGGTGTTGGTGGGGGGCAATGGAGCGGTGAAATATTAATCTGAGGATGCTGAGAGGGACGTGGCTTAAGAGACAGTTTTATGTGTGTGTGGGTGTGTGTGTTTAGGCGTAATAGTTTGTTTCTCTCAGAGGAGCTACTAGACAAGAAGAATGGCCTCAATCACCAGTGAAAAGTGCAGGTCAGGGGGGGCCAAGGCTTAGCACAGGATAAAGAAACAGTCCCACTGTTTCAAAAGGTGACAAAAGGCATCAATACATGGACCATCCTGCAGAGTTTGTACAATCAATAATGTTCAATAAAGTTGGTCAATAGACACACACATTAACACGCACACACACAGAGGAAAATGCTTCCAGGTTTAATGGTTATGAATGAGTAATTTTGCTCTTGAGCCTTGTGACCTTCTTGCCTGAGGTCACAAACAACTGGTGATCAGAACCAATCCAACGACGCTTGATTAAAAACAACGACCATCAGTAATCCCCTCATTTCCTGTCCCCCACTTAAGCTGCCAAGTGCCTGCACCTGAAGTCTCTTTTTTTGGTGTGTGTGTGATCATTTGTGGCTCCTATGTGTGTCCGTCTGTCATTTTTGCATGTGAGGGAGCGAGGGCTCGCTTTTGCAGCCCTGCTTCCACTTCAAGTTGCTGCGAGCTGTGCCAGAGAGTAATGAAAAAATGAAGAACCTCCGTTCCATTCACTGAATACTAACTGTAGGACGGAGAGTGAGAGAGAGAGAGACCAGCGGAGGGATGGGAAGAGAAGTAGAGAGACTGAGAACCAGAGAAGGAAACATACAAAGGGGGAGACAGACAGACTCTGCAGAGGTGGGTTATGCATTTATGCATTGGTCAGTTAAGAGCCCGGTGAAAAGGAAGCACTGGTCTGAATAGAAATCTCTGCCCTGCCAGTTCTCACTATTGCTCTGATGCTTCAAACAGGTAGCCCTGGAAACCATAGCCGACGCGTGGCGTGCGCGCGCGTGTGTGTATGTGTGTGTGTGCCTGCGAGTGTGAGCGTGCGAGCCCTTTCTCCTGCTGTCAGGAGCCATGCAGAGTTAAGACGCCTTTGAATATTTAATGAACAAGCTCATGTTTATTCATGGTAAGAATTACTGTTTGGAGCTGATGTGCGGCCACCACTTTCACACATGTGCGCACACACACACACACACACACACACACACACACACACACACACACACACACACACACACACACACACTCACAGATGAGCACACGCAGACCTATTCTGGCAAGTAAAGGTGAGAGTTTAGGACGACTGCTGAGCTCTTTCACACCCGTCCGGCCCTTTAAATATCACTTTGACATCAGGACCTGAACTCAACTCCTGGAGAAGAAAATGGAAGGAGACGACTGAGGCTGCTTTGTGTCTTGATTCAGTTATATACTTGTGGGTATGTGAGATTTTGGCAATGCTTATGCTTTACAGATCTCATCATTTGTATGCTGCATAAAAAAGACACCTTGCAAAGAAACACCCGCAGGCCTTCAGGTGCTGTTCGGCATCTACCTCCACTAAATAAGCACATGTATCCCTGGGGGCATTTAAATAACAAAGGGTCCAGTGGCCAACGTTTGCCTGGACTCAGACTGTCGCAGATTAAGGTTAAATAAAATGATGCTGCTGTTATTACAACGTGTAAAAAAGTAGTTACAGTTTCAAACTCACCTTTAGCTCCCTGTCATGGTCACCACTGCAGAGTGTGTTCAAGGAAACTTTGAAGGATTTCCAAACTGGGCTCAGGTTGTTCATGACCGTCTTCCACGTACAGTGCACACAATCACAGTTTAGTTAATCGCAGGTATGAAGCAGTAAATAACACATATCACGCTACATAAGACGTGTGTGCCTGTGTGTGCTTGCATTTACCTCAGTTCTGTGTACGAGCGACTCGGTCCCATCGTCATTTATTCTGAAAATCTCCAGGAAAGGGTCTGATTTGCTGAAAAAATCCTTCAGAGAGAAACACACATGTAATGCATTGCCTCAGAACTACCTTTGATCACCATAAATCATTCATATAATAACAGAATTATTATTTCACCCCAGTTTTCTCCCTTTCTTCCTTCTTTCTTCCACCCATCCCTTTCCTGTCCTCTCCAATTTATCCTCCCCTCCCCTGCTTTCTTCCATCTTTCCCCTAAGGCACAACTTGTTTGGATTAGTCATCCGTGGCCGTGCGTGTATGTGTGTGCGTGGCGAGGCTGAAAATTAATATAGTTATCTGTGTGTGTGGTGGGGTGGGTGAGATAGGGGGGGCTATAGTGGAGTCAGGGGGAGGGTGCCCACCTATCTCAGCAGGCCTCCTATAATGCCAGATTGTACTTCTGTGTATTGTGTGTGAGTTGCTTCCTCATGAAATCCCACAGCCCTCCACCCACATCCTCCTTCACACACACACGCACACACCTGCCTGACAGCGCACACACACACACAGAGACTAACTCATATCTTTGAATATTAATGCTGCACAAATCTACAGGAAAACCACACACTCTCAGTCTTTCTGAAGGCGCACACACAGTCACACGCACCTTGTCGTCTAACTTGCGAGCGCTGAAGGAGAGTTCAACGTAATCATCATTACCAGACAACTCCTCTGCTGTCACCTTTGGAGGGGTGGGGGTGGGGGGGGGGGGGTTGAGGGAAAGGGAAGAAAAGGGGGACGGGGAGACACACAGTGAGGTGGAAGAAGGAGGTGAGAGAAAATGAGATGGAAATGAGGAACAGAACAGATTGAATGGGCAACATCATCAAATTAATTATCTTCAGAGCGTCTGAGTGCAAGAAGTGGCGTGTGTGGGATTTGTGTGTGCGTAACTGTGGGCCGAAACAGTGACGTACCGTTATAGAAGACTTTCCAGCAGTGTTTCCCTGCTTGAGTAGAGCTTTGGTCAGTTTCCTCTGAGAGACGATCTGAAACAGACTCCATGAAATCAGCTCACATCTTCCAGCATTTCCCCTCAGAGGGGCAGCTTGTGCCGCTACTGTCACCTGCTGTCGTCACTGTTTGCACACAACTGCCTACTAACACATTCAAGCAGCATGATGGACACAAATTTATCAGTACCTGTCATGCAATTCCCCCTGGAGTTGTATCATTGATTTGATCTGCCAGCTCCTTGACTCTTCTCACCCATTACTATATTGAGCTGGCCAGGTGTTGGACCATATGAGCTTTGTGAGTGAGTTTTGGGTGAGTGTCAACCACATGGACATATGAATCTAAACAATGAGCTAAAAGCATCTGGCAGCTGCAAACAGCTGAAGAGTGACGTGTTGGTGGTCCCAGTGGGATCGGCGGTTCTAAAAATTCATTCAAATTACAGGGAGTCATTTGATCCAAAGAGCAAAAGTGATTCACATGCAGGTGTTTTGCATTTGGAGCTAATTAGTGGAGTGTCTACATGTACACTCATGTTCTTCCACTTAATGTGAAGAAGATCTCGCCTGAAAGCTTGTATGTAATTAAACAGAGTGCAAAGATCTGAGTGTGCTTTTGTGTTCTCATGTAAAAAAAAAATGGTTATGGGAGCTTTAAATATATTTAATTTTAAAATGAAATAACACTGCAAAGAGGTAAAACAGGAAAAAAAAATCCTGTTTTTACCTCTATTCAAATCTGCAATCATTTCTTTTACAGCCACTTGGAGGCAGCAGAAGCACATTTGCAAACATGTTATTTTTAAGTTGATATAGTTAACTTAAAAATAAGTTGGCATATCCAGCAGACACGCAGCAGCATTAGCATTCATCTGGAGTTCTGTTCTTGGCTTCATAATGAATGAAAGTCACATATTCACTCCACCAACTCCTGAGAAAGATATGTGGCTCTGTAGCTTCTTCTAAATGCTCAAATATGTTCACCAGCTGATCAAAACGATGAGCTGAAAGGCAGAGCTCATGAGATAATTCTCTGCGGTGTTATCATATACACCACTTTCAGGACAGCATGTCATATATAACTGCTTACATGCTGTTTGTGATGATATTGCATATTGCTGACACAATGCATCTGTTACATGCTTCCCCTCGGTTACATTTCCCAGTGATGACTCCAGCAACTGGGGGGGGGGGGGGGGGCACTCAGAGTTCAACATAACCTTTCTTTCGATCTCAGTTTTCACAATGATGGATTTCTATCAAGCGATGAGTTGCTGTCAGTCACTGAAGTTCTCATACATGCCTCTGATGCTTTCATACAGCACTGACATAATGCTGTCTTTTTCTTAACAATGCTCTGGATAGGAGGCGGCATCCAGAATGTTGGCAGCATGTTATCTCATTTCAGTAAACCTCCCTGGCTCTCGCCTTCAAAATCCTCTTCCTCCATGTCAATTATGTCAGTTCTCCCAACTATTGTAAATCCACCAGCTTTATGTTGCTGATAGTGTCTCTGACAATGAGAAACAGAAACAGCGACTTTAGTACTTTTTGAGCCTCTGTCCTTTCTGCTTTCTCTCCATTCCCTTCCACTCAGTGAGACTTAACTGGTAATTTCCTGAAATCAACTTGTTAATGAGTATCACGCAATTATGATTTTCCTTTTTAAATGATCTGCGATATTTATGAAGCACAAAAATGAAGCAAATCTTTAAACATTGATCACAAGTAGATCATTAAGGGGAAACGCCATTAAGGAAGAAACAAGGCCATATGTATTAGCATATGCACATATACATGCTTTGAAAAAGTAGTTTAAAGCACCCTCAGGGCTTAATGTAACTAAGAGCTCAAGGACAATTACAGCACGGTGTAATTGCAAATAGTGACAGTTGCTGACCTCAAGTGAAAAGATCGCATTAGGATTCCACCCACGGCTAAAGTTGGCCTCTCTAATCTTAAAGTTGCACTCTCACCCTAAGTGCACATTACCTGATGTACGCATTTAATATCCATCCATCCATCCATCCATCCATCCATCCATCCATCCATCCATCCATCCATCCATCCATCCATCCATCCATCCATTTTCTATACCACCTATCCCTTTCGGGGTTTCGGGGGGGCTGGAGCCTATCCCAACGTCAATGGGCGAGAGGCGGGGTACACCCTGGACCGGTTGCCAGACGATCGCAGGGCAACACACAAGACAAACAACCATTCACACTCACAGCTAAGGACAATTTAGAGTCACCAATTAACCTAATGAGCATGTTTCTGTGGGAGGAAGCCGGAGTACCCAGAGAGAACCCACACATGCACAGGAAGAACATGCAAGCTTCGCACAGAAAGGCCCCACCCGGGGATCAAACCAGCAACGTTCTTGCCACCGTGCTGCCTGCATTTAATATCCCAACTAGCTTAATGTACCATACAAAGGATTATACTCTCCAGTCTTTAGCCCTCACACTCAAAACATGCAGCCTGCATTCACACATGCATGTTCTACACTGCTAAACATAACACCCACTGCATGTGATACACTGGTTAAATGCAATTTGCTGGCTGCACTGATGCACATAAACGCCCTCATGTCATGCATTCACCTGTGCAAGCATGCATTCATCATACGCACTTGTGGTTCTTATGGTGAACTCACTCTATCGTGTACAGATGTGCAGCATATATGAACTCTAAACTACACTCACAAGCTCCACTTAGCTTGTGCAGTGACCTGCCGAACACACTGTTTCATATTCAATGCTATAAGCCTGACTTCTAGGAGATGTATGTTTTATTGAACAGTGCACAGTGGGGGGAGACACTGAGAGCACACCTTTTTTTTCTTTGATTCTCACTCTTCTTAACGAAGCTGGGCCACGCACTGACCTGTCCTAAGGTGCACTCCATGGCTCCCAGGAAGTCAGCATCACGGAGGCCATTGTTGCCAGAGCTGATATCATGAAGTTCAAAGCGGAGCCTCTGGACCTCCTCAAAATAGTAATCCACCAGGAAGATCTTAGAGAAGACTGGGCTGCTGCTGCTGCGGATCACCTCTGTACGGTCCACCTGCAAATCACACACATGTGCACAGAGGCGCAAACACACACGCACAAATAGGTTAACCCTAGCACCCTTGCAGTCAAGGACTTTTTGGAATCTAAAGGACTCAATTTTCTCAAAGGTCTCAGGGCTATCAGTTATACCCGAGTAAAAAGCCCTGAGGATCACATAACTATAATTGAACCAGCATCAACAAATATTAAGTTACTGCTCCTGTGAAATTGATTTACACATTCAATTACTTATTTCCACATGAATCAATCTATTTTTTCCAATGTCCAATCAAATGTAAGTAGTTTTATAATGTAATTAATGTTTTGACATTGTGAATTATTGATCTATAAACTGTAATTAATTGTTCCTATTATCTGACAATTAATTGTATATTAATTGACTACTTTATAACCATTTGTGAGACTACCTTCACACATAGTGTTATACAGACTTGAGGAACCAATATTTTTACATAACTTTGTATGTTTTTTCAAAAAATGAGACACAGTAGGTGTTTCATAAAACTGTGCTCTTTTATTGCTGGCAGTTTCAGTTTAAATTGAGGGTTTTTTTTTATGTTCTTTCCAAAGTGGCTTGAGGTATGAGGATTTCGTTCAACATCCAACGCACTGCCACTGTGCATTGATTGTGAACCTCAGCAGACTTTTCAGCACTACAGCAATTACCACAAATAGCCATTACCACATTGTTTACACTTATCAACTTGAGAATTGGGACTATAGATTTTTCTTGATGGCTAAAATCACACAAGCTGTTTGACAACACAGAGAAATGACTATAGTTGCAACATTGATCTCGTATTTTCTTCTCTCTAACTGCCTGACGCAGAAAGGAACAGAAAGCCGAACAAAGGTCTGTCTCAGAGCTGCCAACAAAAATATCCAACACTAGCAGCAACGACTGGGTCCCTTTCATTGTTGATAACCCTTTGGCACAGACACACACACACACACACACACACACGAGTACACACACAAACTTAGACCCAAAAGTGAATGGCACATCAGAAGGTTCAACAAACACACACAAACAGATTTGGCCTTTTCTGACACTTACCTCAATAGGCTGGCATCTCATTAAAGCAAAAAGAACACATAAATGCACAAACACACGCACACACACACACACACACACACACACACACACACACACACACACACACACACACACACACACACACACACACACACACACATCGTGGCTTGAACACTGTCTCTCAACAATTATCCAATTAAGAGCTCTGATGGGCAGTGGTAACATTTGGCCATTTCCACACTCTCACAAAGGGACTTACTGTAACATATAAAAACAAATTCTCTTTCACACACACACACACACACACACACACACACACACACACACACACACACACACACACACAGACACACATGCATGCAAACACACGCACACACCAGTATGTGGTACAGAGCAGCTTTTTGTGGAGTCTCCAAAGGCAGAGTAATGCTGCACTACTTTCTGAGCACTTGATCTTGAGCCCCTATGGAAATTGTGTGCGTGTGTGTGCGTGCGTGTGTGTGTGTGTGTGTGTGTGTGTGTGTGTGTGTGTGTGTGTGAGTAGTGTAGAGCCTGTGCCTGAGCCAGTTTGCGTAAATGAGCAACATGTGTGTGAATCCATGCACGTCTGTTGCCATGGGTCACTGTAACGCTGCGTGTGTGAGCGTGTGCACGCACGCATGGGTGTGTGTGCCTACGTATTTAAAAAGAAGACTCAGAAAAAAGGGTGAGAGAAAGAAAGACGGATGAGATTCTTCATCTCTTACCCCATGCTGCGCTCTTACAAAGTTCAGCTAATACATGTGCCAGTGCCACCGGTGAGACTTCAATGGGAATAAGAGGTTTCTCAAAGCAGGTGATTCCATTTGAAGTCCCTGAAAGAGCAGGTTGGGTCTTGAGCAAGTGGAACATTTATTAGCTTTTCTCTTCCCTTTTTTCTTCCATTTTTCAAGTGCTAAAAAAAATCTATTCTTGGCTGATGTTGTCTCCATCTATTTGAGATTTGTTATTGAGTACAATGAGCCCAATAAAATCGGCCATGATGCCAGGAGAAAAGAAGTTTGGTGCTCTCATTATTTTCAGCATCTCAAAACTATTGGGGCAGACAACTTGTTTTGAAGAACTAAGGCGAGGAGGGAAACAAAACCAGCACACTCTCCGTTTCAGGGTGACAAAAGCATTTGGATAGATGAAATGCAATCTATGCACCAATCCACACAAGCTTTGATTTCTGTTGCCTTCAGCGACAATTAGCATCCATAATTTAGAACTAAACATAAGCCGCAATTTAGTGCGAGAGGGTTAGCGACACAATCACAGCTCTGCTTGATAGCGTTGGTCCTTGATTACACACAATCATTTAGTCAAACATGAATCCAATGACACGCTTGGATAATTTCAAGTGCTGTCTACAGAGAAATTCATAAAGAATCATCTGCCACAGAGCCTGAAGAGCAGCTGAAAACACTTACGTTCCCAGCCTGCTGCACATCAGGTCATGGGCAAATAGTGAAGATTGTGAAAATAACATTGAAAAGCTGCAATAAAGTCACCTCAGAGGCACTTCTTTTCACTTCAACTGACACTGGAGCTTGGATCAACTTTGTAGTACAGAAGAAGACAGAAACTCCCACAGAGCTCAGAGATAAATTGTTTGTGAAAGGGTTCAAAGTCCAAGTTTATACACCATAATGTTACCTACTGCAAAGCAAAAATGGCAAATGACACCTGTAAATCATAATAAAGCAACAGTGTGTAGCATGTACATACCAGACTACACACACACACACACATGCAGACGAGCGACACTTCAACCCCTCATCCCATCCTCCATTGCTGTACCTCAAACCACTGGCCGTGCGACTGCATCTTCAGCACCACGCAAGGGTCGGGTTTGGAGAGAGCGTCGCGGTCAGAGATGCCCCGGCAGGCCACTCTCAGCTCCACTTTGGTCAGGCATGGAGAGCTGATGAAGCCCAATGTGGCCTCTGCAGACTCGTAGATGTTACTCATGCTGAATATACAATAGCACACTGAAAGGAGAGGGAGAAAAGAGTTACTTTATAGATAAATAGATGGATGGATGGATGGATGGATGGATGGATGGATGGATGGATGGATGGATGGATGGATGGATGGATGGATGGATGGATGGATAAATCCAATGCACTGCAGCACATTTGAACTGTTGTTTGCTTTGACTTGAGCAGATGCAGTGGCCCTGACTAAGCAGACAGCACTCAAACTGTTCAAGGTCAGGACTCTGAAGCCACTGAATATCAGACAAGGTCTCCAAATACACACAAATGCACACATGCTGAACCATATATACAGAAACACACAATAACACGTTTACACATGTCATTGTGGACAGTAATTGGGATGTATGTACAAATACTGTATATAGATCAGCACAAATACAAGTGCACACGCACATAAAGACACATACGCCGGCACACACACACACACACATACACATACACAGTGTGCTCTGCTGAGTAACCAGAATAAATCACCAGGTTTCTTATCAGGTTTCTACAGGGTGTATAGTGTTCACAGTCCCTGAATAGAATGCTGTCAAGCATCTAATCGCTGTGACACAGACAGTTTTCCCATGATAATGTGAAATGAACTGTTAATCATCAAAAAAAAAAAAAAGTTTAAATCACATTTTACAATAACCTATCATGACAATTAAGGTTAGAAATAACCGCTTTTCATTTGTTCAAGGTGAGAGTTCTGGTCTTCACGCACCAACTAATATCTTGTAAATCACACATTCATTTCAATCCAGGAAATGTGTTGGTGGAAAACATCTCACAGGAGCGATGATGCTCAGTATCACATACGCATGGCACTAATATTGAACATGTTACAGGGGAGAACTCTCTTGCTCTTAAAGGTCCAACACATCCATCAACCACCCACACAGGTGTTTTCAATTATTCTGCTTAATCAGACCTCTTTCCAGGACTGCGTGGGCGTGTGCACACTCAGCTTGATTGACATCTTCCTCACTCTCCTTTTAGTTTAATTCCACCTGTTTGAGCGGACACTTTTAATTCCCAGTGTAACCCCACCCACCTCCAACCTGATCAGAGATGTAATTCTCCAGATGTACTGAAAACATCTGGTTGGGTGCGCATGGCCATGAAAGGAATAGTTTGAATTGTTAGTTAGCATAGCATAAACACTGGGAACAGCTTGCTCTGTGTAAAGGTAAAAAAAAAAAAAGCCAACTATAGCGCCTTTAAAGCTCATTAATTTAGACATTATGTCTAATTTCTCTATTTCACACAAAAAACCTTTGAGTGAGGTTTAGGTGGATTTTGTTACCTTCAGACAAAGCCAGGCTAGCTTAGATAGCCATCTCCTGACTGGAGCTTCATGTTTAATGCAAACATATGACAGTGCTATCAATCTTCTCATCGAAAAGTAACTGTCACAGCAGTCCACTTAAAAAGGCATCAATCAATAATACTTTACTACCCTCCCAACAAGCCTACAATGTCTAAAACAGGAGCCACGTGATGCGTAAACCAAGCTGTGAAAGCATTCTTATAACGTCGGAAATACAGGATTGCATGTGAAATTAATCTCGAAATGTATGGATCCATTGTCCCAGCCCATAATTTTATAGAGGACTGGATTTAAACCTTGCGTAGCCTCACGTCCAGTTAGCACAATCTAAAGGATAAATGCAGATCTGATGTGCTGGATGGTACAAACTGAATATTAATGCAGCGGTCTAGTAATATCATCCTTAGGGAACGAAGCTCTCGGAACTGGGTCTGACTCTGACCTGAATGTCTCTCTCTCTTCCTCTCTCTCCCTCTGTCTTCCATAATTCATGTTCTATGTGTGTTGGCTGGTGGTGATTATTTTTAGCTAAGCACACTGAACGGGCCGCATGCGGGGAAACGGACGTGGACAGAGGGTCACAGGGCAGGTGTGTGACATACAGCAGACCTGTGTGAACGTAGCGTGTAGTTACTTGCGTTTCCCTACGTGCTCCCCCTGCACGGTGGCACATCTGTGTGCGCGTACGTGTGTGTGGGAAGCAGCAGATGCCTGTCTGTTCCGGCTGACAGCAGATGACACTGAATGTGACTGAGGATGTGGAAGATTTCTACAGCTACTGTATAAGAGCACAGCGGCTGTCACATGTGTTTCACATTGTCAGAGGTGACAATGAATTTTCATATTACGCTTCATCACAGGATCTTGCAATAGCTTCTTGGGCGGGGGGTGCCCAAATAGTGGTTATGCAGAGGCTGACAGCTGATTCATTTTGATATTACTAGTCAACCACATTGGTGGGGACTGTTGAAGCATTCTGTTTTTTTTCCCGCCAGTCCTTCTCATTCACAGGGCATGTAGAAATGTCACTGCAGAAAATTGCTATGTTTCACTGTAAAAAAGAGAAAATTGTGGAGAGCCTAAATGCTTTGTAACAAAAGCGGGTTGTCTGCTCCGAAGTGTGTGTGTAAATCAAAATAACACCCAAACAAAACCAGAATAGTAATGATTGATTGGTGGGCGGTGTAAGGTCTCTCAAAATCATTCCAAGGCTCCTCACTGTCAGCTCTTATTCTCCACACTGTGATAATCAATCATGGCAGAGCTCGATTGCCATGACCCCTTGATTGTGTGTGTGTGCGTGCATGCCTGTGTGTAAACCTGCATATGTGTGCGACCGTTCACCTTCACATGTTCACGTGTGTAAAGCGACTGTGACAGATGTGACACTAATGATTCAGCCACAGGAAGGTCCGCAACACTCAAGTACACTGTAATTGCTGGGTCATGTATTGATTAACAGACATAGATGACTTACATCCCCTTCCTGCCACAGGACAGGCACAAGCTGAAGAACTATGTGGCATGTTATGCAACCCTATATGGAATATTAATCACGGCTGGTGACAGCAATATGTTCGCCTGAAAGAGTGGGCACATAAAAGGCGGCTGGGTCTGAGAAAAGACAGAGAGGAGTATCAGAAGTGAAGCAGGCTGGTGTTGTGAACTCTCAGTGTTATTAGAGCTGACAGAGAGAGGGAACCAGCAAGAGTGAGGGAGACAGAGGTTGTTAGAGGGGGGATTAGAGAGATGGAGCGAGAGAAAAAACTGGAGAAAGGCAGGCAAGTGAGAGTGGAGGAAGCAGAGGGGAGAGAGGGACGGAGAATGAAGCGGATCTTCCCCTCTCACAGGGCTTATCTTGTCTTATAGCACTCCAGCTGAATAAAATTAAAGCAGGGGCTTTCTAAGTGTAGCCTATAAGGTATTTTCCTGTATCTTCTCAAGGAAAGAATCCCCCAAGTCACTGTGAATAACATTTTGCTGGCAGATAGTTAAAAAATAGTGTGTGTTTTTTTAATCTATTGTATTATACAGTATAATTAATAAGCCCACAAAGTCTCATAAGATGCTAAACAATAGCAGATTTTTCTCTTACAGCTGTACCAGGCTATAAACAACTGATGCCATCATATCTTTCACTTAAGAGCACAATACAGAAAAATGTCCAGGGCAGATGTTTGGAATAGCCTGGACAGCTCCCATGCACCTTGTAAGACATGCATCATCCGGGCTGCTGTATCTTCTGCAGAGAGAAAACTCACCTCAATGACCTGGAGAAAAGACCCGACCGGAGCCGAAGAACTTCACCGCCGTTTACTTGACAATCACGGATACCTCACCGCTTCCGGACCCATCTCCCTCTCCTCACTCTCTTTGTCTATAGGTTTTCACTCTATCCCCTACACTGCACTGCGCTGACAGCCAGGCAGAGCTGCTTTCTAATTCCCACTGGGCGAGCACGGTGAGGATGCGCTCCGTGCTCCTGGATTTACTCTGGGTGAAAGATGGGGTGGAGGAGGAGGACGGTGCGCCACTTAACTGGAGTTTGTAATCCGCTGGCTCCATCGGGGGCGCAGAGAGCGCACCGTGCCCAGGGACCACCGGCCTCCCAGCGCAGTGCATCAGCGCCATCTCGTGGTTGTTACAGTTAACTGACGCTGAGAAAACTGATTTTCTGGTCCTCGCCTTTGATTGGCTGCGATGCGCCTCAGTGGTTTTGTAATAAGCAATGACCACACACCTGAGACCGCCTGGTATAATTTAACGTTCACGCTGCACCAGAGTCATTGGTTCAGATGAATTTAAAACGTTTCAGCACAGCGTATGAGGCGATTTCGCTGCCGAGATAAACAGTAAATAACAAGTCCTATAGGTTCTCCTGGGTCTCTCTTTGAGTTTTGATTGATTCCCTTTTACCATTTCTATTTTCTTGTACACTGATTTCCAATTTTCTACAGTTTAGATTTGTATCAGCTTATTATCAGCTGTCACTTGGAATTGGACTAACCTGTATGACAGCTGTTATAAATATTGATAGATTTTTCTTACTGTGCTGAATGTTCACTGACTCCTAATACACACAGGGTGTATTTAACCCATTTAATCCCGAATTTTTCCCAGAATAAAATTCTACAAATCATGTGTCATCACTAATTTAGTGCAATGTTGATTGTAAAATTGTCTTTTTGACATTTTGGTGCAACATTCACTGCACAGCAGTCGTGTGATATATTTACAATGAGTAGCCTAGAATATGCATTCAAGTATTAATTCAACCGAACTATGCACACACACACACACACACACACACACACACACACACACACACACACACACACACACACACACACACATACACACACACACACACACACACACACACACACACACACACACACACACACACACACACACACACACCAAATCCTAATCTCTCCCAGGACACCAAAATGACTGGAGCCGGCCCTGTATAATGTCCTTCGGTGGCTTGCATGGGACATTAAACAGATGATTTTGCCTCACTGTTCCAGAGCTCACCATCATTGATAACTTTGTTCCTGTCATAATCTGTTTGCATAAATTCAGCACATTAAGTGTTTGACGTCCTGGCTGGCAAATGGCCTGTCTCGCTCTCATACCCATCACCATCACAATCACAGAGGACAGCATCTCTCTCGCTTTGAAGGATAACTGCAATGTTGTATACCTTGTCTGTACGGTCACCTAGATACAGCGTAAACAATCTGGAGGGGGTAGCAAAATGATTTGTTTTTAATTGAACATGTTCATGTAGTCTAGTCTAGTTTGACTCAATGATCCTTTGTGGTTCGTGTGAGTTACTGACCACAGCCCTGACGTATCAGTAGCCTCACTGTGCTGTATACACACACACTGTATACATCATAAATCCATGATGA
Organism: Chaetodon trifascialis; assembly: GCF_039877785.1. Lineage (NCBI taxonomy): Eukaryota > Metazoa > Chordata > Actinopteri > Chaetodontiformes > Chaetodontidae > Chaetodon > Chaetodon trifascialis. The sequence continues at coordinate 13,422,593 of NC_092072.1, read as the reverse complement.
TGTCTGTGGTGGAGACAGCAGATAAAGTTGTAATTGCACCTTTTTCATTCAGTTCTGCCCTTCCGTCAGTTTTGTCTTGGCTCTATAATATTCTCTTACCTATATACAGTAAATATATATATACAGGATCATAGCTGCTGTCTGTAATATTCCTCTAATAATATTCCTATAATATTCCATCATTCTATGGCAGCACTGAACAAAGTAATTGCAAATGCATATGTCGATACTAGGCACCTTAAAGATGATGTGTACCAGACATTTTTGTCCTGGCTTTATGTTAAAAAAACTTTATTAAACTCTTGTTTGTTCCAGCCACCCACTTCTCATGATGCAACCAGAAAGTAAACAGCTCTGCTCATGTGACAATTTACATTTATGTGACACTAGGAATGCATCATTCAGTAAAATTTTTGGAGCCTTAACAGATTTTTATAGGGCTGCATTACTTTTTGGATTGACTAACTTGTTTCACCTGTCCTAAAATCACTGGTGCTCTTTATCTAAACCTCTACTTTTCAGTAGTCTATGCATAACAGGTTAGTCAGGCAGTTTGAAGTGCATCCAATTCCTACATGGCATTACAGCTTTATCTCTATCCTGTGGACTTAGGCCTGGTGCCCTATTATCCACAAATCAAGGCATTGATTCAGCAGGCATACTAAATTCAAATTTAAGAGGATATTTTGTCTGAAACGGATTTGTATCTCTCTCTAAAAAGCTCCTTTATCCTGATATTTTATTCAGATAACTCGTGCAGGACGAGCTTACACTGTTGCAGCATATTTATAATTGTCATTATTGTTTAGTCTTGGTACCACCAGACTATTTCATTATTTCTCTATTAGGTCACAAACACGAGGCTTCATAGCGTGCCAGTAAATCAGTGCCCCTCTTATGACAGATTTATTTTTGACACCAACAGTAAACTCAGTTGTAGACTCTCTTTCTGTTCATCACTTGGTGTGTATGCTCAGCCCAGATCTGTCACTTGCGGATGAGATCATTCCATGTCTGTAGCTGGGAGCCCAGCTTTGTGCGGGCGGACCACGCCCCGGCCCCGGCGTGCGGTGCGGTGCGGTGCGGTGCACCAGGCTAGGTTAGCACACAACTGCTACATCCGGGCGCTCTGCTCGGTTTACAAACGTTGCGAAGATGGCGACTTCAGGGAGGAGTGCATTATTATCCTCCACCTCAACTGGACCTAAGAGTACACTGGAGAACTCCAACCCAGAGGAGGATGACGGACAGGATTTATGGTGGGAGATTTGTTATTTGAGCTGGGTTTCTCTGAGCGGGGTTGGTGGGCGCAGAGGCTCCATTGTGCTGGGAGGAGGATGGTTTGACAGCTAGTTTGCTAACGGGGCTAGCTAGCATCAGCACCAGGCTGACTGGGCACTGGTGACACAGCAGCACTAGCTCGCTTTAGCCCTCGCCGCTGTCAGCCGTTGTTTGTTCATGAATGAACAAGCCTTGTTTGGCCGTGTTGTAACGGGGCTGTTCTGTCTGCAGGTCCACCATCCTGAGCGAAGTGTCAACCCATTCAAGATCAAAGCTACCGTCTGGGAAAAATGTCCTGGTCATGGGTGGGTATCTGTGTGACTGCAGTCTCCTGGCTAGCCAATGGGCATCGTTAGCTTGAATAGCCCTGGAGCTGCTGATCATATCATCCTGGTAGACTTAATACTGCTCGATAACTAGGCTAGCTTGTTCTGGACTGATGGTGCTTTTTGTGTTCACGTCTTGGAGCTGGTGCGTCGGCTAGCAGAGAGAGGCAGGTGTATTTTTCTGAGCACCAACACAGACGCACGGGCGCGCGCACACTCACACACACACACACACACACACACACACACACACACACACACACACACACACACACACATAGAGTCTCATCTTATGAGGGAGAATCGGGCCTCTTTGAAACACTGCAAGTCATTCTAGCATCCAGTGATGCTAGCTAGGAGATGATGCTGAAGGGACAGGACACACCATCAGCCTGTGTTTTTTTGAACTGGGCCACGGGGCTTTCTTTATGTGGCCGAAGCAGACAGGGTGCCTCCCTGTCTCGCTCGGTCCTCGTGTGCCGCTGCTGGCCGCACACACACGGTCTACACATCCGCCTGAGATAATCCGCAGCTTGCTATCCATCCCAGCTAATCGGCGAGTTGGTTACCGATGGAAATTGTCTGTTGTGCTATCGATGACAACATCAGCAAGCTCTGCTTTATGATGCGTTGAGTCCCCCTGTCGGTTAGATAATATGGCATGGTGCAAAAATGGGACCAGCCTTGACATGATCACTCCCACATTAACAATAACAATAGCACGCTGTCAGCTTAGTGGTTAGTAATAATGGCATGACAAACACAGTGTCAGTAGATATATATATTAAGGCCGATGATCCTTCATGAAAACTGCTACGTGAAGCTATATGCTCTAGTCAGGGGGATCAGATTGTTTATAGTGTACATGTACTGCAAATACGTTTGTGTAGAGCTGAAACGATTAGCTGATTAATTTATGTGATGGACAAGAACTATAGCTGCAGATATTTCCTGGTTCCAGCTTCTTACTAGTTTTGATCTGATGCTTTTCTTTGTCTTGTGTAACAGAAAATTGAATATATTTAGGGTTTGGACAGAGCAAGATGTCACATTTGGCTTAATGAATCCGTGATGGGCAACTGTCTCTCTTTTCTGGTACTTTATAGACCAAATGATTGATAAATGAATCAAGGACGTAATGTGCAGGTTAATCAATAATCAAAGTAATACTCATATGCTGCTCTGTGTTTGTGCAGCTTTGTGCAATCCTGGTTTAATAGTGAGTGGTGCACACCATATCCTAGCTATGAACCCCGCAGTGTATAACTAACGCAGCTCATAGCATGTCAGAGGACAATAGGCTGCATGCAGAAATAGTACACCTTCAGCAGTGGTGTGGTGTGTTGGCCGGCCTCAGTTAGTTACTCAACATCCTTTAGCCATATTTAAATCCTTGCTCACTCTTATTTAAACTGAAAGCATTTATGGTTCAAGAACTATATTACAATGTCGTTATCATTGTAGCACTGGATGCTGACATGGACGAGTGTACCACCCATAATTCTGTTATTCACTCATTGTGTCTGTGTTTAGGTGAGGTGGGTTCAGGGAAGACCACCTTGGTTGCAAAGCTACAGGGGGTTGAAGAGTACATGAAAGGGCGTGGCCTGGAATACCTCTACTTCAGTGTCCATGATGACGACATCGACGGTAACCAGCAAATGCTTGCAGTTGTTTTTTGTATTCACGAAAGAGGTCCTCTAGAGTAAATGAGCTGTATGTTTTGAATGTATCTTAATCTGTTGTGTGTGTGTGTGTGTGTGTGTGTGTGTGTGTGTGTGTGTGTGTGTGTGTGTGTGTGTGTGTGTGTGTGTGTGCGTGCGTGCAGACCATGCTAGGTGTAATGCCTGGGTGTTAGACGGAGACCTTTACCACAAAGGCCTGCAGGGAGTCGCGGTGCCGGTAGACTCGATCGGCAACACGTTGCTGCTGATAGCGGTCGACATGTCGCGGCCTTGGAACGCTCTGGACTCTCTCCAGAAGTGGGCAGCCGTGGCTAGGGAACACATCGACAAACTCCGGGTCGCCCCCGAAACGCTGCGGGAGCTGGAGCACAGACGTGAGTCACACTGACAGCAGTCAGGCTGGCTTGTGGATAAAGTTGCAAACAAAAGTATCTGTCAGCGTGTCTTCATGGAAAGGCTCTTAGCCATATGAAAACAGTTCTTAAACAAGGAGCCTCTTCATCAAGCCTTTGTAAAAAGCTTTACATTGGACCAAAAACACTCCAGGGGTTTTGTCTTTGGAGGCCCAACTGTTAGAATAACGCCACATTTAACTTCTGCCTGTCTTACCATTGGTTTGCCATTGTTTGTGTGTGTGTAGTTGTGAAACAGTTCCAGGAGTACACAGAGCCAGGCAGTGGGGAGGATGGCACCCCGCAGAGGAGGAGTGAAGATGAGGAGAGCGTGCTGCTGCCGTTAGGAGATAACACACTCACACACAATCTGGGAATACCAATGGTTGTGGTCTGCACCAAGGTACACACACACACTCACTGCTGGCTGATAAACTTATTTTACCTGAAAATCAAAGTATACATGGTCATCTATGTGCTGTTGAAGTCATTATTCTAGGAAAAGTCATTGTTTCATAATTGGATTTTTTTTATTTTTTTGCATTACATACATTAACACCTGTCTGACACCTACCTGTCTGACCTCAGTGTGACGCCATCAGCACGTTGGAGAAGGAGCACGACTACAGAGACGAACACCTGGACTTTATCCAGTCTCACATCAGACGTTTCTGTCTGCAGTGTATCCTTCACGAAACATTGCTTCTGCCCTTTGCTGCTGTGAGCGGAAAGGTGCCCAAACAACAAATTTATATTGTCAGAAAACCATGAAACTATTGATCAGTACAGTATGCACAAGGGGTTTTAAAGGTGCTGTTGATCAGTACTATTACAAGGTGTTTAGTTCTCAGACCAAAGGCCACGTTCACAGCAGTGTTATTATTTCAGTGTTTTGGCCGCTGTAAGCTGTATCTGAACTGTTGTTGAAGTTGATATTGCTTTGTTGCAACGAGAGTTCGATAAAAGTCATAGATTATCCGCTACTGCTTGAAATTGTTTGTTTTTCAGAATCTCCAGTCAATGCCGAGTGGAAACAGTATTAAAGTTTCAAAGGTTATTGTGTTTCAAACGAGGCAAGACTGCACACTGCCATTGTTCTTGTCTGTGTACGGGGAGCAATTTGTCAAGGCTAGAAGTTTTTCTGTAGTGCCACCGTTATTGAGAGACGAGGTTTTTTTGTCACTGTGGTGTTGGTTTTATTTTTGCTCCTGTATTTAGAAAAGGTGGTTGAAAATATCCTTAACAGCCGCCTCAGATGGAGCATCTCTGGTTTACACATCAGTGAAGGAGATGAAAAACTTGGACATTCTGTACAAATATCTGGTCCACAGACTCTACGGCTTTCCCTTCCACTGCCCGGCACAAGTGGTGGAAAGAGATGCCGTCTTCATGTAAGTCTGCCTTTGTGTGTATACGTAACAGGGCTATGAGGCCACCTGTACCCGGTTTGTAACCCATCCTCTGCTCCATCAGTCCTTCAGGTTGGGACAATGAGAAGAAGATTGCCATACTTCACGAGAACTTCCAGACAGTAAAAGGAGACGACAGCTTTGAGGACGTAGTAGTCAAACCGCCAGTCAGAAAGGTAGAAGCTCCCACTGAATGAAGTGCTAACATGGAAAGATACTCTTAGGCGAGCTAAGCCTACAGCGCAACAGATTGATTACTGCCATAATATTATGTATCATTACCGTCTAAATCATTTTTCACAGCCAGTGCGCTAAGCTTTACCCAATATCCCCTGCAGAGATCATCAGAGTTTTATCCAATCTAATGTATTAGCTTTTGTGGAGCCGTAATGAAAAAGTGATTTCTTTTCTCTTGCTTGTCACCAGATTGTACATGAAAAGGAGATTCAGGCAGAAGATGACCAAGTCTTTCTGGTAAAACTGCAGGTCAGAAAACATTCCTGTTGTGTTGATGCCAGTCGGTACTCCCAATTAAATCAGACTTGAGGTTCTTGATATGTTAATTAAAGTCTAATTGGAGTGAGTGTGCCTATTGTGCTCTAATTTGCAGTCGTTGCTCGCCAAACAGCCCGCTGTGACAGCAGGGCGGCCAGTGGTGAGTGCTCCTTTTCATTTTTTGTCTCGTTTTGGCTCATATGATAAACAGAACCTCCCTCCAGTGTCCGTATGAGTGAAATAAACTGTCTTTCATAGGACACCACCAGCAGAGCACCCACCGGTTCCCCCAGGACAAGTAATCGCTCCGCAGCGGCCAACGTAGCAAACGCCATGCCACAGTCGGGTACGCCACAGCGTCTCATCAACGCACACCCATGACCTCAGTCAGTGCATGGCTTTGTGTTTATGTTCGCTTTTGCAACTCTTGTCGCTGTATGCTGCAGGTCAGACCAGTGAAGGTGTGTTGGCCAACTTCTTCAACAGTCTACTGACAAAGAAAGCGGGGACGGGCGGGCCCGGGACGCCAGGTGGCGGTAACAACACTCCAGGAACAGTTCGCAAGTCAGGTGAGAACACACATGATTGAGGTTGTTACAACGCTCTGGATTTGTCTGATAATAATTATTTACTCAGCCGTGTTTTGGGATTGAATGCCATTTTCAGTCAGTCCTCACCACTCAGCTTCTCCTTTCGGTTTTTACCTCCATCCTTCGTTTTCTCACCTCTTAACTCTCCTCTACCCGAGACATGAACATAACACATGGTAAAGCGCATGATGAAAGGGTCTGAGTGCATCTATCACCCACACAAACGATCACCCACCATCTTTATGATTACCTATGACATCTTTTCCGTCTTAACTGTGCTCATAGTCTGTTGTGCGGTCTCGCTCTTAACATCACTCACAATGTGTGTGTATGTGTGTATGCACTAGTCAGAGGATGCTGGCCACGTTAAGGTGTGTGTGAGAGAGAAACTCCTAATTTATTATTGCTTGTGTATGTCACTGTTCATTCTCAGAAGCATCCTTTGATTTCCTTTGACACCCCCACCCCCTCCCCTGAGCCTCCAACTGTCTCCAGCATTCGACGAGGAGCGATGCCGGGATCAAGCTTCCTGTATCACCCGTTTACTTCTCACACAAATGCACAAGGACTTGGCTTTGGAATAGAAATTATGCTAATTTGTTTATTTAGACTATTAGATCATGAAAGTCAGTCTGAGAACTGTAGCTGTGGTTCAGGAGATGATCCCATGGCTGTTGAATTACTTTTGCTTGCACCTTTTGTGTCTCAGGGGTCTCAATCTTGTGAGAAGGAGGTTTCATTGGATCTGTATCAGAATAGGCGTATTGATAACATGTCTCAAGGCTTCACTCTTTTCTTTTCACATATTTGGTTGGGGAAAAAAGTGCAAGCCATGACGGGATCATTTAATTTGACTCCCATACGATTAAATGATATTTGCTCCCTTAATGTTTCCCCTCCTAACGCCCCGTCTCTTTGCTGCTCCTCGACATTTTTTTGGCATGTTGCATTGCATTTGTCATAACATCTTCCACAAACGTTGCACATGATTCGAACTAAGGCTGGACAATATGGGAAAGAAATGCTGCTTTAAACTTGGTCACTTAATAAAAAGGGTTGCGTTTACTGCGTGAAACCTCGTTCCATGCTGATGAAATTGCAGGCCTTTCATTCGCTGGTTAGCAAACAAAACATTTGTCAATTTTACACTAAAGGCATGTTTGACACATTTAGTGCAGTAATATGCAAAAACCGCTCCACCCAGCTCTTATTGTAACCATGTGTAATTGCCTTTGTGCTCATTGCATTGTGCCTTAGCCGCTCGATGCTGTGAAAATGCACTTATTTATTGCGCTGACTGAAATGCTTCTTTGATTATTTGCTTATTTTTTCGCTGTGATATGGTCCTGAATTGTACGCCTGCGTGAATCTGATGCAGGTTCGAAGCTGGGCCTGGGCGATGTACAGGCGGAACTGGACCGCATATCCAGCCGGGAGACTGACTCGGACTTGCCCAATGCCAACGAGACGCCTGCCACTGACGGCCAGGACACATGAAGACCAACACACTTCACCCTGCTCTCCTTCTCCCCACCCCCCTCCGCCGCCTCAGTCATCTTCCACCTCCCTTGTCCTTCCTCCCTCCGCTCTCACCCTCCACTCCATCACAGGGATGCTGGGAGAAAGAGGGATGTAGGGGGAAGAGGAGGGGTGGGCACACAGTTTTGCCTCCTGCTCGTCTTACACTCTCTCCTCAAGGAGAAGAACTCACCCTCTCTTCACCTACCCCTTTTCCCACACCTCGCTCGCCTCCCTCCCCTTCTCTTCCTGGCTGTTTCGCCAAGGGCGAGTATTTGTCACTGTTATATACAAGACTGTCTGTTACATGAGAGTAAATGGGGATGGGGGAACCACTGGGGGTGTGGAGGTTGGGAAGAGAAGAAGTGAAAGGTGGGTTGAAAAGGATTGATTGCAAGAATGAAAGCGAGGGTGTTTTATCCATCCAGTTGTTGTGATGGTACAGATCGTGTTTTTACTGTAGGAACTGCTGAAGGGCGCATGGTGAAGAATCTGCACTTGTATGTGTGAGAGAGAGAGTGTGTGTGTGTGTGTGTGTGTGTGTGTGTGTGTGTGTGTGTGTGTGTGTGTGTGTGTGTGTGTGTGTGTGTGTGTGTGTGTGTGTGTGTGTGTGTGTGTGTGTGTGTGTGTGTGTGTGTGTGTGTGTGTGTGTATGTGATGGAGAGAGAGAGAGAGAGAGAGTTCGGCAGATGAAAAAAGTTAAGGAAGTTACTTCAACCTTACGTTGAGAGATTTTTGGCTGTTTGCATTTCAACCAAAAGGCAAAAAAAAAACATTACTATGCTCTTACGCTACAAGCTCTTAACACAGTGCAAACAGCCCTGTCTGCTACACTACACAAACCAAACATGACAAAACACAAATATGTATACACACTTCAGAGTCAAAGCTCACACTCAAGCATTAGTCTGGTCTCGAGGGCACCTAAGGTCCATCGTGGCACCCAGTTCTACAATTGGCCAAACTTCCCCTCATGGTACATTCTGCTCAGACCTGTAGATAACAGACGGTGCACTGGAAAGGGAGGGTGGTAGAAGGTAGTAAGGGGTGGGTAGCTGAGCTTTACTTGTACAGAAAGAAGCACTAGTGATTCAGTTTCATAGTTACTGGGGGCGGGGTGGTGGGTGGGCAAGGGGGTCAGAACAAGGGAGGGTCACACCAAGAATGTACAGTCATTGTCTCGCTGATTGGTCCTGTTATTTCAGAGCTCTGTGTTGGCGTTTGTATAATCAGATCTGTTAATCGGTTAAATAAAAGTTGTATTTGTTCGGATTCATGCAGCTGGCTTCCCTTTGGTTTTTTTCCTCTCTTCACTTAGATCGCTGGGCTTGAGCCCGTGTTGGTAAGCATCCACCTCAGGCAGAAACAAAAGGGTAATGGATGACAAGACACCGAGTATGATTAGTGACAAAAAAGTAACAAAAATACCTTCTGAACTTTTTCTTTTGGACATACTGATTCAATTAAATTGCCATTTATGGATGCCATCATCTTTTTCAATCAGTGTTGGAGCGGCCCTTCTTACTCATCTAAAAATAACTCAAACTTATGAGCCTCATCACTCAGGTCTTTACTGTCGGGAAAAGATAGAACTTCATTTATCTCCAGAGGAATTGTGCAGCAGTTACAGTGCATGGTAGGACAGAGGGTACATATACATTCATATACATTGTTTGTGGTTTCAGTTATTTTGTCCACCCTGTGAAGGCGCTGTGGCTGCTGCTGTGCAATCACTCAGGGAGACTGGGCTGATTTATGTACAGCACATTTGACTTGCATGACTGCAAGGCATAAAAACAACCAATTTGCCAAATAAATGAATACACATGCAAGACAGGGTTTGCATTTCTATTCTTTAAACCTGCATATGCAATTTGTAGGATATCCTGATGGCTAGTATATTTCACTGATGATACCTCGCAGACAAACAGTAGTTGTTCTTTTCATTCTCTTTTCTATTTACCATGCAGTGTTTGTCATTACTCAGGTAAATGAAACACACTCGCTCTCCACTGCAGCTGGAAGCAGCAGATGAGCATCATAGTTTTATTTGAGAGGGTTTGATGTTAGTCCCAGATACTGACAGAAAATAATGAAAATCCATACGCAGTCACTGGAGTAGGTGTCATCACCTTATGATAGACTCATTTTAAGCAGTGTATGAGAAAAATATACTCATGCATGTGCTCTATCTTACTGTCCTCACTCTGATTTTATACACTTTGCAGATATGTGATGATATGTGATACTTCACACTTCTGTCACTCTTTGAGAGATGATTTGGAAGTGTTCCCATTAATAGCTGTGGTGTAATAAATCATCATAAGTTTCCTTTGTCTTGCAGTAACACCGACATGCACCCCTGTGACACTATGGACTTTGACCCTTTCTAGTCGATAGCACATGTCAGACTCATGAACATGCACTGCACTGTGTGTGACACTTCCTCTCTCGACAGAGGTTAACTGTAATTAGTGTGGTGCTTGTGTGTATGTAACGCTAAGAAGCTGAAGTAGACGCACAAGAAGATTAGATGCATTTAAGTGGATGTCAGATATCAGACTGTTGTCCTGCAGGCATGTGTATTGCAATTTGATTGCAGCCATCCTGTAGTTGTTTGCCCCAAATAGAAAAGCATACATGAGAATTTGTTGACACAATCTCAAGAATAAAATGTGTTTATGCCTTTTAAAGGCAGAGTATTCTATATGTAACCTAGTGCGTCTGATTATTACTGCCAGCCTTCAATCAGTTACTGATGGATTCATTTCACAATTGTCTCATGTTGTGCAGTTCATGTCATGACTAAAATTGAGGCGACAAAAGACCATTTTAACCACAGCACAGTATAATGTCATTCTAGCTAATTTCATGTTTTTCATACGATCAATACATTGTTTTAAAAATGGCTAGTGTGTGACATGGGATCAAGTTAGGTGTTTCCACAGAAATACTGCAGCTTCCTATGTTCTTTAATTTAATCCTTTCTTCACCTTTTGCTACTGCAGTTGATCAATTGTAAAATGAGTGTGCAAGTGTGTGAAACACTGAAGAGAGAGATGGTTGACAAGCAACCTTCATGTTTGTCACATTATGACTTCAGTGATTGAGACGAATGAATGATATTGCTAAAGCTGTTCGGGGAAATGTTTGTGTCTCTGAGTTAATTGCACGTTAATTAAACCCCTCCGTCATAACACAGCAGCTCATGAATCACATTCCATTCTAATGAATGCACCTCGCCCTCCCCACCACTACGACAAGTATCACACATCTTACATAGGTGACAAATCTCAGAACTATAAATGGCCGGCTGCTCTTAACCTAAAAGGAGATCAATATCTGGCGAAAATTGTCAAGTAATAATTTCGATGCTAAAACTTTATTTAAAACGTCGCCCTATTTTTCCGAGTGCGGCGGAATACTGTATTTTCTCCTTCGCCATCTTGATGTTCGATCGCACAGGCGGAAGCAACATCTTCGGCGGAGCAACAGCGGGTGTGGTTCGGACTTCTACGGGTGGTTCACCTAGCAGCCCTTTTCCTATTTTCAGCCAAGAGAAAGGAGAAAATTTTCCTGGCAGGAACCACGGAGGAGCCGCTCGACTCTGGTAAAGATAGTATATTTACTACATCTATCATACAACGGATTCGCAGCGCGTCAATGTTTGCTTTACCAAAGAAAATCATCTTTGGCCAGGGAGGGGGCTCCGGTGGGGTTTTCTGATTTGGCTGGCAGCACAGCAGGTTTTGTACGGTGGCGCTTGGATCTACTTTTCATACGTCCTGGTTAGCTAAGCTAATCAAACCAGAATTAAACACTTGGAGGCTTCGCTTGAAAGTCACGATTCCAACAATGAACTGATTTGTAACAATAATGACTTGTAATATTGGTTG